>NW_020456065.1:215343-272475 GCF_003342845.1 Nothoprocta perdicaria | reverse complement strand
TTTTGCAGTACTAGCCGTAAGTTTTGATACTGCTGGAAAACCATAGTAGCTGCCTTATCAAATGTTAGATACAGCTGTTGCCCCAGACAATATCGCACGTGATTTGTACAAAATGTCAGCATGATTATCCCAATAGTTTCTTAATGTTACTAATGTATATGATCTTCATGGAGTGCCTGTGTTTATGCAATTGTGATTTTATAGTCTAGGGAAGGCAGATGAGTCTAGTACATGTTTGACTGTAAATGTCCAAGAATAATAATTTAAAAGCAACTTAATTACTATCATGCATTTTCATATGTTTGTCATCTTTCAGATGCATTGTTCCTCAAATGCACTAGTTATCATTTCTGTCTGTACTCAGCTGAGTAATTTTTATGAATCAACAGCCAAAATTAGATGCATTCTGAGTTTTTTATTATATTAAAGACATATAATATTACAGATTCATATTTTAATTCTTACCTGCTTTAAGAATCAAAACATAAAGAAGGAAATTAGATTACTTCTTAGTCTGCTTTCTTAGGAAATGAAACAAGGCACTGTACACATGTATATTTTTGTGTATGTACAAGTGGGTATGCCTAGATATCTACAAATCTACTTCTTCTACCTATTGACCAATACAAAACAAATCTGACTGATAGAATGGCACATGACAGAAAGTTTTTTTTTTTTTTTTAAGTTCCAGGAAAATAGATGGATGAGTGAAAACTGATAGACTCTATCTTTGGAATTAGTGAAAGAAAGGTTCAATGAAAGGCTTACTTTTTTATGGGGAACACATTAGAACATGGTCTTGAACCCATATGAAACAGGGATTCACATGTTTTTGTTTTCCTGGAATTATTTGTTTTCTAATACATAGCAAATTCTCATAGCTCAATGAGAGGAATGAGAATAATTTTCTCTCCAGCTCGAAAGTTACTGAATTTAATATTACTCTTTCTCCCAAGTATATATTGCACAAATTGAACAACTTGCAATTCCAGCATCCATATAGAACACTTAACAGGCAACTTCATGTCACAATATAAGTATTACAGAAAAAGAAATAAACATATTTTTCAGAACATTTGAGAATGCCCAATAATAGGCTACCTAAACAGACATTTCTTAGTCAAAGCAGAGCTAAAGAATTTCATTTTCTCTCCTTATAATACTTGAATAATAATACCTGGAGCAGCATAATTTAAACTGAAAAAAGAAAAAAAATAGAAAAACAAATCAGGACAAAAATGATTGACATCATTGTTTGAATTCTGCCATACGCACCTGATGGGAGAGAAAGAGTGATGATGCTCATCACTCGTATCAGGAATATTTGATTTTTCCTTCCCTGTTTCATCAATTGGTCTTACTACTTTTGTTTTCCTATTATGATTCTCTGCTTTTTAAATTTTCTCTTAAATTTATGACACCTACTGAGCATACCGTTATTAATGTTGTTACTACAGATGTTTCGTCTCTTTTGACTCTCAAATATGGGTGTTTGCAAAAAATATAAGCCTGATAAATTTCAGGTCTTATCAAAAATGTAGTGACTATAAACCTTTTGGATGAAAATATATTTTCAATATGTCTCAGGGATAGCTTCATTGACTCCAGTGCCTCTATAATGATTAAGTTAAAGTGACTGATTTGATTCATCATGTTTTTCAAATCAATTTTTTCAAACTGGATCAATTTTCCATAAACAGAATTTTTGAGTAATTTGTTTATTTTAGAGAAACAAGCTTTCTAGGACTCTTGTTAGGTCAGATTTATAATTCCAAGTGACTGCCTTTGATCACAAACATTCATACTGTCACCAGTGTTGACTTAAGAAAGCTATTGACCGTCACTCAGCAGTAAAAATTTTCTGCACTCATTTTATTGGTGTCCCCATTACACCATCCTCTCAGGTCCTATATTTGTGTAACTAGTTCTGTCCCCTATGGTCCAGAGTCATTAGCCCATTTTTAAGTAGTAAACTGTATAATGCCTTCTTAATTAACCCTGTGGATCTTGTTGCCCCAAATAAAATTTAAATGGGAGACTGTAGTTCTAATACCTTGATATAGATTTTCACTTGAAATGCTTGAGCTGAATATATAATTTCAGAGAGAAAATAAATATATCCTACATATATAATTTTAAAATCCGCAGGGTGCTTTTGAGATAATTACAGCACAGAAAGTTTCAGAACAGAAGACTTGAATTTACTGTTAAGGTAGTTTTCCTCTTTCTGTGCCATTCTTACTCAGTTGCAAGTCTTATGAAATTCTGCTAAATCAAATAAACTGAAAATAATAATGAGGTAGCTGTCAAAACATTATCACATTATATATATTAAAATATTAAGTCAAAAAACCTCATCAGAATTAATATAAATGGCTTATTAAGTCATAGTTCTACCACAATCATCAGCTTTAATTGGTCAATACATTATATTTTTATGCTTTATTAATTATAAATATTTTGCATATTTTATTTCCACATCACTTGAACCATTGGTATATAGTTTTCTGCTCTGTGCTTTTCTTCATATTTACTCTGAGCTATTTTATGGTACAGTTAAGCAAACTGTTTTGTTGAGCATATAGAGCTTGTCCAGCATTAATCTGTCTTTGAATTTATGTGGTCTATTTTCTGTTCAGGAAAAGGATCCAGCCTTAGTGCTTTGTCTGATTTTCTTTCTCTCTCTCTCTTTTTTTTTTTTTTTTTTTTTTTTTTTTTTGAGAGAGAGTGTTCTGTCTTGGCACTATCCTTGCCTTCATCATTAGAACTGGTCATATTCAGCCTAAGTAATCTATAAAACTTGCTGAGGCATATGTCCAAGATGATCCTCTCTTCTAGATGAAATTCCAGAACAAAGATCAAAGGAGAAATAGCAAAGCATTTTGGGCAGACAAGTTTATAATCATTGTAGATTTCACAAAAGATCATTTTACCTGCTACACCATTATTCTCTTTTTTTTTTTTTTTTTTTTCCCCAAAATATTCTGACTTCATTCAAGGTTATCCCTCCAATGTTTAGTGATAGTTAACCCATTAATTTCTCTGTAATAGAGACATTTGCAACACTTCTCTTGTGCTCTGTCTACTACATCATAATCCTTCTGCATTATGTGCAAGTTACTGCTGGAATTACTGGCCAACATCGCTGCCTGTTCTGCAGAACCTTCCAGGAATAAAATCGTGCAAATGTTCAGTGGCGAAGTCCAGTGATTGTGGCAACATATGGCCCACTGTTATTTTCTGAATAGGAAATAAGAGAAAATACTCTTTAAAGAGTACAAATTGAACAGAATATTAGATTAATATATTTTTTTTTCTTAAATATAAGACAAGGAATAATTTTTAAAAACAAGAATGGATTTTAGAAATACTATTTTAATGTTTGGCACAAAAAATATGGAAGTGTTTCTGACTGCATTCACAGCAGTGCTCTGAATTTATCTGTTTCCTCATTTAGTAAACGAATTATTGACACATTATTTCATTTACAGGTGCATTGTGATTTTATCTGTTGATTACATGAAAGCTTCACATGAAATATAATTAACAACAAAGTGCTTACCTTTTCCCTGGGATTGGTAAGACTTTCATAAATATATTTTTGATTGAAATTGAGGAAATATTTCCACTTGATAAACAATTGTTCAATATGCATCACTATTTTTATTTAAGGAAATCTGCTAATGAGAAATATAACCCAAATGCTTGATGTTACTGTTTCTTGAATAAATGAGATATTAAACAAAATTTTTGTCTCCTTGTTATTGGAATAGATCTCTTACAGAATGGAGCGCTCTGCCTATCCTCTGTCTTTGATATTCTTTTCAGGAATATATATATATGTATGTATATTTTCCAAAGGTGCTCCTTAAAACTCACACATATTTTAAAACAACTTGTAATAAGGTTTGGTTACTTATGTCTGTTAATATAACATATGCCCCTTGTGTGTCCTTTCTATCTCCTTTGCCTCCAGCTTTTCTCAAAAATGCTGAGAGAACGAAGACCTTGTCACTACTTGTTATTTGTCTTGACTACTATATTCTATAGAACAAAGCTATCTTTTTTTTTTCCCCTTTAAAATGGAAAGTGGTGAAGATCAAAGCAAGAGTGTATAGTTTTTGTCTACAACTTCTACAGTCACAAGAAATTTACACTCTGAACATGCATGTCAGATAAGTGATTAATGTTTCCCCTGGATGTGATGGGGCTCTATAATGTCTGAGTTTTCTTTCTTATTAGTCAAAGATGTTATCATGGAACTAAACACTTGCTCACTGTCCTTGAGAAAATGGATGGGTAAGATATAACCACAATTATGCCCACTCAGAGATCTAATGAAGAGCATTAGAGAATGTGTAAACAAGAGCTGTGCTGGGGAGAGTAAGCATAATTGGGACTATTAATCTAATGTTGAGGGATGTAGACAGGTGAGAATGATTAACATTTGCCACACAGAAGAATTGCTTCTGATAAAGATGACTGAGAATACTTTGACATTACTACTGCCTTCCCTACTGGCAAGAAGAACATGAATAAAACTAAAATTAAATCCAGAACTGGTCATCAGGTGCAGCGTGTAGCAGCTTTTCAGCACTAGTTTCCTGTAGACTTTTGGCACTTTCTCTGCGGAAAAATCCCACAAGTTTTACTCCACTTTCCATGTTGTTAGTATTATAAGAAGTGCTGAAAGGTAGAGTAAAAAAGCTTCTTACAAAGTAAGAAACTTAAAAAAGTTTCTTACAAAAGATTTTTGTGTATGTGTATAGTCTTTTTCTGGGGCAGACAAGTATGTTTACAGCTAATGGAAGATAGAAGTTAAGTTCTTGCATATTTGTATCTTCTGCCCTCTGAGAAGTTCTCCATTTGCTGCAGGCAGGGTGATTATCTAGAAAAAGGGAGAGGAGAGGGGAGGGGAGGGGAAGGGAGAGAAAAGAGATGGTGGACTGCATGGAAAGGATGAGGCAAGAGTAGAAACGGCTATGGGAAATGTTGTGAGAGGAAGCTGAGATGAGAATACTAAGGGATGACTGGGATAGAAACCCACTGAGGTAAACAGGGACTGTGAACACTGAGGTAAACAGGGACTTAATTGGGTGAAGCATTACTAAAGGATACTGGAACTTTTCTAGTTGTGAGAATGATATCCTTCAATTTGGAGGGTGAGTGGGGAGGAGAAGAATGGAGTGGAGGAATAGCAAACAGAAAGGCAGCCAAATCTTGCAGGAAGCTAGATTGTGCTTTGTAAACTGAGACAGAAAATTAAAATGAGGTTATAGACAGACTAGCTGTAAGTTTGAAAGGAACTTCTTTAAGAAATTACATCCAGATGTTTGAAAACTGGCATTAGATATATCTAGAGAAGACTGGGAAGTACCTAAGGAATACCTAGAAATACTAAGGAATACCTAGGAAGACTAAGAAATAAAGAGTGAGGCCAGATAGACCAAGGTGGAACTTCAAATGGGAATAGGTGGATAAGAGATATGACTAAATTAGTGTTTAGTGGCAAGTTTTGGAGAAAAACAAATTTAATGGTATGAGTACACTCTTGGTCTCTTACTCCACTCCCTGGAACGGCAACTAAGATTCTAAATATGTCCCCCTAACAGCAAGAAATCAGACAACAGCTTCACCACACACACTCTCCTAAATCACCATTAGAGGTTCATCTTGAGTGCCGAAGTGGGGAATCTCAGAGAAAAAAAAATACAAAGTGGTCATCTATTTAAAAAGTAGACCATTTTGAGCCTTCTGAAGTTCTAATGAATTAAAGGTTTTCACTTAACTTTAGTACTTTATCAGTTATGATTTTGTTTTCCTTGAACTCTGGAGATGTTTCAATGCATATCTACACAGTTACTATTGAGAAGGCATGTAGAGTGTTTAGACTGGAAAAAGAAATACCAGCAAAATAAAGTTTAGATATCTGACCCTCCACATGAAATTCTCTGATTGTTCTGAATGTCTACTGTGCAGTGAAGAGAGTTTTTCTACTAAAAAATCCACCCAAAGCATAGGTGATGCCATTTGGCTCAGTTTATTTTGTGTTGCCACAGGGTCTCCTGAGAGTAGATAGAAGAAAACTTGAAAAAAATAGTAGAGAAGGAAGTATGAGGAAAAGCATAATCTTATTTACTGAAGTCTCAATCTCAATTTGCACTTCTTCAGGTGACTGCCTCAAAAGAGCATCTATGCATGTAAAAAAGCCAAAGAAATTATGAGACGATTGTGTATTTTTTGTGTAACACATAGTTCCTTCTGCTTTCAGAAGAAAAGATTTCTATTAGATTCATGTGAGGAGGACTGGAGAAAAGTATTCCACTTCAAAACATATATTCCCAGGAATTAATTTTATGAAAAAAAGCCAAGTATTTCTTCTGTGAAACAAATAAAGAAACAAAAAAAGTTTTCTTTTTTTTTTTTTTTTTTTTTTTTTTTAACACTCAAAACCAGAACCAGGAACATACAGAAAAGGGGCACTTTGAATTTCCTGAAAGCTGGTACCTAACTGATTCAAGCTCATTCTCAGAGTGCATCTGTGCTGAGAACTCTGCTAACGCCTTTTGCCTTCCCAAGTGCACCCGAGACAGGCCGCTTCTAAAAAGTGTCAGTGGAATGAAGTCCTTCCTCCTTTCCTTTAGTGTGGCTTTGACTGCTTGAATCAGATTCAAGTCTTGAACATTTATTATAGAAATTGTCTATTTTTTAATAAGCATCATGCGTTATTTAACGAATATGTATTTACTTTACTAATGAATCACAGACAGGGTTTATCAGCTGCAGACTGTGGAATTGAGTGCAAGACTCAGGTTTATTTTTCTTTACCTAACATCAGCTTAATATTTAAATGCCTATAAACTCAAAAATATCCATATCTCTATTTTTTCAACACATTGATATTTGTTTATTGATATTCTTCAAAGGAAGAGGCTATGGAACTTTTTTCAAAGTCAAGACTTATAAACTTCATTCCACTGAAATCTCTCTTTTATTTATGCTTTTCTACAGCATTTCAAATATCATTGAGAACTGCTGGAGATCAGAAAATAAAACCCAAGTATAATTAATTTGGGCAAGCAGTGCTCTGAACAAGATACAATGCTAAGTCAGTATATGGCAAATATATGGCCTCTAACCTACTGGTATATATCCACCCTTCTGCATGTAATCAAATAATCTCAGCAAGAGCAACCAAAAATAATATGAAAATATAATGAATTAATATGTTAAAGTAAAATCAAAATAATGAACACTGAGGCATTAAACAAGAAAGGGTGTTGCAAAATGAACTCCATGATGGAGTTCTCTGTGGATTTCAAAGTCACGTGGATTTCATGTGGATTTCATACTCTGTGGGTTTCAAAGTCATGCTGATTTTACCTGGAAATTCTCTAATATTACAGGAATCAAATCATTTCAGTTACAGGCAAAACCCACTAATAATCTGCATGATCTGAAACAGGATTTGGATCTTTCTGTTGGATAGCAGAAATATAGGACAGCAGAAATTTTAGCATATGAGTGTAATAATTTGACAGGGGCCTTTATGGGCACAGGGACAAGAACTCATGATCCAACCCAAAACCGAGCATTAACCCCCACTGACTCCAAGATGGCAATAACAAGCAAGAACCTTTCCAAGAAGACTTCAGGCCTCTCTTTAAAGGCAAAAGATCCCCCAAATAATCTCCCAAATTTTATTTACCTCTAGGATGCTGCTATTTTGCTCTTAATCTGCACTGGAAATGTTCCACCACTCATGTTTGATTTTAATATCAAGATGCAAAACTTCAGTTTTCTTTACTTCAGCAGGGCCTCCCAGTGTTTTAAAAACATGGAAGAAGCTTTACTGCAGCTAGTTTGGCTCAGTAGAAATAATGCTTTTCTAATCTTTCAAAACAGGCAATCAGTCAGGCTCACACTATCCTGAAGATACAGCCTACTTCCAGTGAATACAAGAAAAAGAGCAAGGGGTGGGAGGTTTGACCGTTGTAAAAACAAGAAGCTTCTTGTTTTGGGAGAGTCTTCTTCTTGTTTGGGGAGAGTCTTCTTCAGGAAAAGAGGAAAGGAGAGAGACAGAAAGCTGATTGTTATCATTTGTTTTCCTGGGTGATATAGGATGCAGCACTAGGGAGGTTCCTTTTCATCTTCTCTTGTGCATTGTGGATGTTTATTTGATATATTTCTCACTAGTTTTTGAAGGACTGCAGCTTGCCTTTATTTCTACTTCATTTACTTTTAATAAAAAATTGCTCCTTTGCTAAAATGTGATCATGGCATTCTAGCTTTAAAAAACTATCACGATTCATACCTGCCTGGCCTCTGCTATACAATGAAGGGAGTACCTAAATTAAATCCAATCATGCTGACAAATATTAAAAGTGTTAATCAAATATATTCAATACTGTCCTAAAGAATACATGTTGGTCATTCTAAGAAAAAGGAAATCCAAATTCACAAAAATTTTACACACTAGACTCTCAAGTCATTGCCATTCCTTTCAAGTTTCATTTCACTAAAACAAAGCAAAAAAGAAAAAGAAATGACAACTTTGATGAGAGTCCAGAAACACAAGCAAACTATATAATCTAAAATATAATACATAATAATTGATATTCCTGTTTATTTTTTTCTTTCAAGAATGAAAAGGATAAAATGTGAGATGTATCACACTTTCTTCATTAATGCTATGAGCAAATAAAATGACTATTAAAACTCCAGTAATATTAACTAAGAAAATATACAAGAGAAATGTGAAGCTGAAGCAGAGAATGACATAATGCTGTTAAATTATGTCAAAGAATTATGTCATTATGTCAAAGAATTAAATGCATGCCATGTGTATGTGGCATATGGCTAAAACATCTTACAGTTCAATCCACATTAAAATAATAAATTAATTATAATGAAATTCTTTAAGGTAGTAATATAGTTATCAAGATATCTTTTGGTGTTTATTGTAACATGAACCATGATGAAGTCATTTAGTACTAAAATAAATATTCCATTTGCAAATTGTAAATAAATTCGGGACAGAAAGAGCTTTTCATGGGAAAAATGCGAGTAAGAAAACCATCTTTTTTTAACTTTCAAACTGGAATAAAATAGATATTCAGACTATTCACCCGGATATACCAAATTTGTTTGAACTTCCTGAAAGTAAAATCTTTTCAAAGAAACATTTCAGATTGAGACAAGTAAAAAATTACTGTACAGTATTTGGCACACATCCTCTGGAAATAATGGCTTGGTAGAGGTAAACCAGAACCCATGAAGACAGCAACTTCTGGGAGAAGATAACTTTGCTATTGGAATGGTCCTGACCCTTTATATCAGAAGGTTTATTTTCTATAGAGCCTAAAACCAAAAGTGTCTTCAGACCAGTCACACTCCAATCAGATCCTTCTTCCTTTTTTCCCTCCAAATATAGGAATGTATCTTTAAATTTAAAGTATCTAAGTCCAGCATTACAGGATGCAGATGAAGCATCTCAATTACTGTTCACCAGGGCGAAAATTTCTTAACTTTGAAGGTTAATGACAATATTATAAATTCCTCTGAGCAGAGCCTGGAGAATGGATTTTCTAAATCCAGTTGTTTGCACAACTTCCTGCAAGCCTAGAGCCCTGGATTTCTTAAGCAGACAGGATTTTCCTGAATCATAGTTGCAGAAGCTGGCTGTGACGTTTCCACTTTCAGCACACAGTAGGATCGGGAAAAAAAAAAAAAAAAAAAAAAACCAGCTCCTAAAATGCAAAAAAAAGGATGCTTGTAAAAGGAGAATTACAAGCTCTTTCTATAATTCATGACTGTCAGGGATTGCTGGTTGGCTTTCTGATTTTAATTATTACTCTATTACAAGCATATTATATTCAACATGTCCCAAGCTGTGCTTTTTTGTTCAGATCATAGAAAATAAAGTTATGTGTGAGCATGTTCTGGCTTTGCTTTCTTATTTCAGTTGTTGTGGATGTGACAGACGCTGTAAATTTAGAAATAAATTAAGCTTGCCTTTTTCATTGAAATCTGGCTTTTTCCTGAATAAGTTCTCACTATGCCTCACAATTTAGAGATGAAAACGTCTTCACTTATGCTAACATCTCATTTGCATATTTTAACATACAGAATTCTTCCTTGATAGGCATTCGCATTACATGGACTTTATAAAAGTCTGTCTGTTAAACAATGCAAACAGTACTTAACTGTGACTGCTATTAATTCCTCTGCTTTATGGGAAGGAATATTAATGGTTACTTTAATAAGGGCACTGGAGATCAACACTGAAAATCAGGCTGTTTGTCTTGAAGTATATGTCTAGGCTTTTGCCATATAGTGTATATAGTACTGACTTCATGTTAAAAATGACTTTATATAAGATTGACTCTTCCTTTTTGAAACCTTTGATATCTTTTGTATTTATAATATTAATACTATACATGAATTTTTTATCTCACGAACTGACAGCTTTACAAATGCTAAGGGCAAAACCACTGTAGTTTATTAGAAAGTCTATGGATTAGTTCATCAAATAATGCATCAATATAGGCTCACCAAATTCCCAGCTCTTACAGAATCCAGTTGATGCTATGATGGAATATAACAACCCAAGTCAATAACAGTGTGCTAAGATGTTGACTAGTATATCTTCTTTACCAGTCAAAACCAGCTGTAGGTATGAGTTGTTATGACTCTTTCAGAAATCTGCAAATACTTGGTTCTTACAAAGTCTGAGTTCCATATATATATATAAGCACTTGTATTTCACATATGTCATGGCAATATCTAGCAAATAGCTTAAACCTCTAATCCAGCCCTATCTGGTCTCATTGAAAGTGAAAATATTTTGAAGGCATTTTTTTTAAACACGCTGTCCCAAAGGTTTATTTCAAAGGAAAAGCAAATTCAAAGATTTTGATTTAAAGTGACCTTTTAATATTTTTTGACTTAGCTGTCTAAAACAGAGATGTCTTTTCAGAGTCATATTTATGGAAAGAGCTGAAAATCAGAGATCTTTCAAAAGCAATCTTAAGTTCTTGATTTTCAGTTCCTGTGCGGTGGATTTGGTGAGTTTCTGGGGCCCACTTAATGGCTCCTTTTCTTTTCTGAAGTTAAATCAGTTAATTAGATCACCTTCATGATCTTCTGAGATGATGTCTGTTTCTTAATATCCTGACATTTCTAAATAACTTATTTCCAAATGAAAAACAAAGACGGTTTTGCAAAAAGAATATATTTTTTTCCTCCCTGTTTTATGATCTGATGCATTTTTTTTTAATTTAACTGTAATTTACCATTGACCTTACTGTGAACAATATTCATTAAAATATTGCAATTCTAGTTCAACTGCATTAGAAATATTTTAGTCACACACACCACTCACCACCCTCTGAAATTACTCAGTGAGTTGATTGAAGGTAACTTGAGAAAGGTAACCTGAAAAAGAGGAAGGCGGACCTCATGGAAGCTTGGATGGTCGCACGTCTGCTATTCTCTCTTCAGCCATCAATTCTGATTCCCAGTCCAAATCCTTCCTATCTATACAGTTCCTATATTATTTTTACACTCATTATTTCTGCCTATTCCATAGTAATCCACTTTGTTCCTTCTAAGGGTAGAAGGGTATCCTGAAGCATACCCCTTTAAAGAAATCAGCACTTTTGCAGCTCCACTTGTGTTCCTGCTGGAAAATTTGTTCCCGTTCTTTCAAATTGACTTTTCTTCCTGACTTTTCTCCCTTGCAAGCTACAGGAGCAATTTCAGTTGAGTACTTCCTGCCCTGCCCCCTCCCTGCCCCCACCTGCAGAGTACAGGAGATTGCAAGCAAGATAAGAGAGGGGGAAAAAAACAGCTGGCAAACTGTGCAGATTTTGGTAGCAGAATGATAGCAGGAAATCTGCAGAGTTCTTTAGGCTTCTGTCTAGGAAAGCTCCCATATTACTGATGTGGTAGAAAGAATATTCATTGTTAGTATAGTGGCTGCTTATAATGCAAGAGTTGGAAAAGCAGGACAGAAAGACCATTATAGGGTTTTTTCCCCGTCCATCCTGGGATGTCATTTCACACTGAAGGATCTAGGCTATTTCCCTTGCCAGTATTCCACTGTGATATTTAGTAAGAGTTTAGTATAGTTAATTAGTATAATACTTCTTTATTTCATGTTTCCTTATTGCAGAAATGTGGACCAAGATCTGGGAAACAAAATGTTTAGTGTTGGCCAAATCTATAAAAAATTTCCAAAACTACAAAGCTTTATGTGAAAATTCATAATTTGAAAAGCAGTCACCTCAACTTTAAAAGAAGTCAAGATTAAATCTCCATGATCACTGAATCTTAGAAGCATATGTAACGTCAGGGGAAGAGGAGAAATTGAATGCCTATGCATGGGCAACCTAACCTATAAGCTTGTAAATGAGCTGCGGTTTTTTTTTTCCAGCTTTTCACTGAAGTGGGAGATGGGAAGTGAAAGACAAGTAGCAGCTATTACAGTATTGTGCACATGACATTAAAGTTCTGGGTCAGTTGTTTCCATTACAAACCCCATTTTCAGGGTTTATAACTTAGCTGTTTTAAATCATATGTAGCTGAAACTGGCATACAACTTGTCAAGACAGGTGTAGGAGAGATTTTCCCTCTTTCTTTCAGGAAAAATAAAGAAAAAGAGCTTACATTATTTAAACCATTTATCTTTGTGATGAAGTTAAAGAACTTGTTAGTAATTTCAAGCACATCAGGGGAAAACGGATGCTCTAAAAAATAAGGAAATACAAAAACTTCATATTTAAGATATCATAGACTATGGGAAAACTGACCATATAAGTTCAAAATTTGCAGCTCAAGACAATATTTATTTTTTTTAAATGATGTCAGGCTGTTCTTCAGCCATATAGTCAGATAAAGATATGCTTTTCACTACCATGCTTTTTTTCCTCAATCTGTTTGTCTAGTTAGTGAACTGATTCAGGAATCACAGAATCACAGAATGGTTGAGGTAGAAAAAGACCTCTAGAGATCATCTGCTCCAACCCCCCCAGCTCAAGCAGGGACACCTAGAGCATGTGGCACAGGATTTTGTCAAATCCAGGCAGGTTTGGAAGATCTCCAAAGAAGGAGGCTCCACGACCTCTCTGGGCAGCCTGTTCCAGGGCTCTGTCACCCTCACAGGAAAAAAAACTTCCTCCTCACATGCAGATGGACACTCTTGTATTTTAATTTGTACCCATTACCCCTTTTCCTGTCACTGGCCACCATCGAGAAGACTTTGGCCCCATCTTCTTCACATTCTCCCCTCAAGTATTTGCACATATTGATAAGATCCCCTCTCAATATTCTCTCGGGCCCAACTCACTTAGTCTTTCTTCATACAAGAGATGCTCCAGTCCCTTCATCGTCTTTTTCACTCTCTGCTGGACCCTCTCTAGAAGTTCCACATTTCCATACTGGGGAGCCCAGAGCTGCATCCAATACTCCAGATGCGGCTTCACTAGAGCTGAGGAGAGGGGCAGGATCCCCTCCCTCACCCTGCTGGCAACACTCCTCCTGATGCAGGCCAGGATCCCGTTGGTCTTCTTGGTCACGAGGACACACTGCTGGCTCATAGTTAACTTGTTATCAATCAGGACTCCCAAATCCCTCTCCACAGATCTGCTTTCTAGTAGGACAAGCCCTAATCTGTGCTAGTGCCTGAAGTTATTCCAGCAGTATAAAAATACCCTGAGAACATCTTTATTGTGCAGTGCTGTGCAAGCTGAATTCCCTCCTTTTGATTTAGGCGCCAGACATTGGCCTATTATCACCCAAACTCAGCTAAGGAATAGGTAATGTGCACTGAGAGAAATGTTACCCAGCAATTAAAGTTATAAAGTTTCCTTACCAAGACTTATATTTTAGTGGAAGATGTCAAGCCTGTATATATGCAGTGCCTCATAGTATTATAATAATAAATAATAAATAATAAATAATAAATAATAAATAATAAATAATAAATAATAAATAATGAACTAAATAATAAATAATGAATAGTAAATAAAAAGTAATAAATAAATAATTAAATGATAAGTAAATAACTGTAAAATTTTAAATAATATTGGAATTTCACAGGTGGTTTTGGTTTTATTGTTCAACATCTAAAGCAAAATTTAGAGGGATTTGCTTTGACTTACATAGCCTCCTACAATGATTGTGGTAGTCCCCTTAATCAAAAATTTTAGATACTCAAAATGTGTCTTTCAACACACTATAGAATCATAGAATGCTTAAGGTTGGAAGGGACCTCAGAGGTCATCTAGTCCAACCCCCCTCCTCATGCAGGGTCACCTAGAGCACGGGGCACAGGGCTGCGTCGAAGCGGGTTTTAAAGATCTCCAAAGAAGGAGACTCCACAACCTCTCTGGGCAGCCTGTTCCAGGGCTCTGTCACCGTCCCTGACAAAAAGTGTTTTCTCAAGTTCCTGTGGAACTTTGGTGCCTCAATTTGTGGCCATTTCCTCTAGTCCTATTGCTGTCCACCAGTGAAAAGAGGCCAGCCCCCTCCTCCTCACTGCCTCCCTTGAGGTATTTATAGACACTGATCATGTCCCTCCTCAGCCTTCTCTTCTCCAGGCTGAACAGACCCAGCTCCCTCAGCCTTTACTCATAGGACAGATGTTCCAGGCCCCTGATCATCCTAGTAGCCCTGCGCTGGACTCTCTCCAGCAGCTCCACATCCCTCTTGTCCTGGGGAGCCCAGAACTGGACGCAGTCTCCAGATGTGGCCTCACCAGGGCTGAGTAGAGGGGGATGATCACTTCCCTTGACCTGCTGGAGACACTCTTCTTAATGCAGCCCAGGATCCCATTGGCCTTCTTGGCCACCAGGGCACACTGCTGCCTCATGGTCACCATGTTATCCATTTTCAACAACTTTCAACATCATTTGCCTAGAAGCATTCAAATCTGCAACTCCCAAAAGACTGAAATACTATCAAGTGGGATGGAAAAGGTTCTCGTTTTTTTTACTGTTGTCATTCTTCTGATTTCATTTTTCCAGGAAAAAAGTTTAGATTTTTGCTGTCTTGCTAGCCATTGCACTCGTCACCCTCATACTTCCTCTCTAACTGAATTGATGTTTAAGTAGTTTTGCAGTTCCAACAAAAAAAATCCCAAAAGCTTTATCCTCAAATACTCTGCCATAGGAGCAAGCTTCTGAAAAAAAAGGCCAAACTGTATATTGGGAGACAAGAGAGAAAGTCCACATTATTCATATCAGAGATTTGACCTAAGATATTTTGCCCTCAGATAAATCTCAAAAGAAACAGGCTTCAGAGTATTTAAAATTAGAGCAGCTGCAACATCTCCTGCTGAATATGGGTCATAATACACAAAAATACCTATGTGTTAATTGAACCCATGAGCAAGTATATTAGCACAGCTTCTTAACCTTGTAACTGAGATGCTCACCTGAGAGTTTAACTATTTATGTTGAGTCATCGGGCTAGGTTGAGAGCAGCTGACCCAGGATATGCTATTAACTAGAAGGGTTTTTTTTTTTAGTTTTTTTTTTGGAGAGGTCTGCAGAATGATAGTTGTCAGTTCAAATTCTCTTATTGAAAGAAATAGATCCTAAGTCTTTGACAATCAAATTGTCCTATGCCAGATATTAATGTGATGCCTCTATATTTTTATTCTTTTTTTGACTCTGACTTTTTTTTTCACCTTTTTATGGTGCTCAGGGATAAAAGTTTTATTTTTATTTGAAGGATATTTGGTTCAGTGTTATGTCTTTTTTTCAGTTTGTTTTTTCGAAAGAACAGGAAAGAAATATTTCAACCTAGTCATCAATTTTATTAAATAAAACATACTTTAATACAGTCAGGAAAATTTTCACTCTACCAATTTGTAATAAAATGTGTTGCTTAGCTCCAGGCTTATTTGCAAGCATTTTACACATATTGGTAAGAATGATAATTCCTGTGACTTTAGGTTGTTTCTGCTGAACTACAAGTGATTTTACTGGGATTTACTAGACTATCAGCAATTTGATTATCATAAAAAGAATTATTAAAGTTTCTGTCAGGACAGATATATTTTATTTTTATAAGGAGAAAAAAATGGACACCTTTCTTGAGAGAAAAAATGGTGGTAGTTTCTTATTATTCTGCAGATGTCCCTGTGTGAATAAAAACCTGCATATGATAACTGATTTTCCTAGATAGAAGTGCAGTATAAAACAGATCTGTAGCCTCAGTTTATAAAACTAAATACATGCTGTGTAGAAGAGCCTACTTGAGTTCCTTAGGGGAATCTAGACACACAATTAGAGGTAAACAAAAAAAAATCTCCGGGGAAAAACATAATAATAAAAAAGTATTTCTTACAATAAAGAACTATATTAAAAAAAGGAAAGTTGAGTATTTTATAATAAAAGCACAGAACCCAAGGCAAAAAGGATACAGTCAATCTTCCAAACGATCTTTATGAGGGTTAAGGGAGAGCTGGCAATTTCATGAGAGACCTTGCAGAGCAAGGTACATATAGCTTCATTATACAGTAGTGTCTGAGCAATAACGTCAAGGGTAGGGAGAGGGTAAATACAAAACTACCATTGGGCTTGTCATACATAACTAATAAAGCAGGACTGGAGACCAGTTGTCACTGCTTGTTCATATGGGACCAATTTCTGGCAGGGCCTGAATATGGGCACCTGCCAATAACCCGAGGCAGAGCAGTGAGAGCAAGCATCTTCTCTGGGCTCTCCAGAGCACAGCAGCTGTGATGCTAACCCACTATGATGTGCCAAGGACGAGCATCCCAAGGTGATGCTGAGATTTGCCAGTTTTCTCTCTGTCTCACTCGTGTGTTTGTATGCCTTTAAGCAAAGAAGAAGCATTAGTCCATGGTTTGCACTGAAGACATTTTCTGCCTCCTCATTATGAAAATGATCTTAGTGAGTCAGATGAGTAGGAAATCTAAGGGAAATTTTAGAATTAGAAAGTGTAAAAGAGAACCACATTCTCTTCATGTAGATTTTAATAGTTAGAGCAACCATAAGTACAGCTAGTTCAGTCTGAATACAATTTGATCAGTAACTTTTTCTTACAATTGTCTATCATAAGAAAAGGATAACTAGATTAATGTCCTCACAATTTAAAGATATTATTTTATAGATATGTGTATTCTTTATAAGAAAAAATCCCTATCATCTTGATAGATACATCTTCCCTAGCAGTGCTGAAGGAACTTTGGTGAGTTTCATATGTAGTAGGCCTCAAGTCTGACACACTTCACAGTCACTTGGAAAAAATTAAAATAGATAATGCTCTAAATTATGTAGCCAATAAGCTGCAATTTCAGGACTCTGTAATTTTTAATCAAAAAAAAATTTGCCCAGTTGTCCCTGTGCATTGTTAATTTACAGAAAGAACTGTATGCAAGATGCAACTTTTAGTTGTATTTGTTTATAGAGACATTCAGGCAAATATATTGGACAAGATAATTCATTTTACAGAGCAAGATTTAGTAAATAGCCATGGAATGTGCCTTTTGTCTCTTAACCTATAAAGATTCAGTGGTCTATCCAATCTATTGAACACACCTTTCACATTCCTCTAACATTAGCTTGGTATTCAGTCCCAGCAGCACTAATCTACAGAATTAATATGTAAGTAAGTGAATAGCCTCATATAGAAACGGTCCTTAAACTATACGAAGAAGTTCTACTAATATTTACTTCATCACTTTCCCCTCTACTACTCATGATAATTTCTGAAAGTTACTCAGGCTGATTCTTGCCTAACTAGTTATTTATTCCACCACATACAGATATTCTTCACAAATGTTGTTAGCTTCCAGGCCCATACAGCACGTTGAGCATATATATACTGTAATTAAAAAGTGACACTTGAGTTGATGAAAATCTGGTTGTTCTCATATAAGTGTAAAGACTGTCTTCTCTACCAATTAAGAATCAGCAGAATATGGGCTTTAATAGCCCTCTTGGGGAACTTGTCTTTTCTATCTATGATAAATACATGATTATGAGGACAAATTGTATGAGCAGCAATAATTTCCTAGTAATGTGATCATTAAAAGCCTTCACAACTGCAATATATCAATATTAATTGGGGACAGATGATCATTTTACTGACATGTTCAACTCATTATCCATATTTCAGTACTTCATGAATACCTGAATAGTCTTAATGATGTGATTTTTTAAAGTTTCTTTCTTCAGTGATCCTAATATGATTATCTAAAAATTATGAAAGAAGGAGAACTAAGCAAAATAAATTACAAGTAGTGCCCATAGTTGTGGGTTAAAGGTAGATAAGATCCTGCAAATTTTCAGTTTCTTTTCATATGGGAGAATAATTTAGCAACTACAACTATCATGCAGACAACAGACTGAACTGTATCTGCTGGATCTTTTTAAGCCCACTTTTCCTCCTGAAGAACTTTAAGAACTTCTTCTAACTTGCATGTTACTAGAGTTATTTGAAAATTGTATGTGTCCTCTAAACTCAAAAGTATGAAAAACTGTCAAAAAAAAAGAATTTTTCCACCAGTGATATCACTATGGCATATGGACGTAGATAACTAGTTCCTGGTAAGACAGGAATAAAAGCCTCATGTGTCACTCAAAATGTAGATTTATTCAATAATACTGAAATGTATTTGTCACAGAGTAGTCTCAGGTAGGGTATGAATGACATCTACACATACCACTTGTTAATGATAATTAGTTCGCCATCCATGTGATCTTTAAGGAACAGAAAAAGCACAGAAAGGAAATGAGAATAGGTTAACTCTGGAGAGGCTTGGATATTTGCATCATTTTATGACTCATGTATTACTTAAATAGAGTCCAGCTATACTCTTCAAAATAATCCACTTGAAAATCCAGAAAGAAGTTACTGTTGATGCAATGTCCAAGTCACACTGTGCCTTTTAGAGCCTGTCCCTTTGTCCTAACTTAATTCTCTTTTCCATTGTGTTCACTTGTTTCTGAACCTTGCTATTTAGGAATTCTCCAATTTTCTGGTCTTAAAGAATGAAAGGAAATATTGTTTTAATTGTAAATTCAAGCCCTGCTACAAAATTCCTCAACTAAATTCTTTAGAAAGTACTATTTTTCTGGTTTACTGCTTAACATCTGTTCAGACTGTTCTGTAACAGGGCATGGAAGTGGAAGTGTTGGCCACAACTAAGCTTCCTGGTTTCGTAACTTGAATCAACTCTTTAATAACTGCAAAATCCTTGGAGAGGATAATGATGTATTCCAGACAGTTATACAAAATAAAAAACAAGAAAAGAAGATGGATTGCCTTTGGACAAATGCACTATATTACATACTCAAATGTCTTTTCATTAAGTGCCTTTGAACTTAAAACAATGTCCTGCTAATCAGGTTACAACATTTGTATGGGGAGTCTCTTGATTATACCTGTAGACTGCACAGCAATATTCAGAATTCAGAAAGATATCCAGAAAAAAAATATAAAGAGACAAACTAACACCATTTTTCTACATAATACTGAGATAAAACATCATTTTCCATTTAGATTTCTTCATGAGTAAAATGGGGATAATACATAATTGCTGAAAGAGTGAGAGCTGTGATAATATGCTTCTTACAGTTTCTAAATTATAAGGGTTTTTTTTTTTTCCTGACTGGTGGTGTTATGCTGAGATCTGATCTCTTTAGTCATGCTATTTGAAAACAAAATTCAAAATAAACATTTAGTGAATTTTTTTGCTAATGTGAAAGGTGATATATAGAGCTTCTTTTTTATGGTTAAAGAGCATAAAAATAGCTATTTTCCTCATGTACATACACATGCTGGCTGCCCACAGACTTAATAAATGATAACTTGTTAATTGACAAAACAAATCACTATCTCATTTTGGGGTTGTTTTGAATATTTATATATTTTTAAAATATATCTATGATGTTTAACAATAAAGGAATTTTCATATTGCCTTTCTTAAAAAAAAAATTATTACTAAAAAATTCATTTCTGCTCTATGTCTGTGTTTTTACTCTTCAAATTATCTTCTGCTGGCCCTTTGTTCTCCTAGAAACCCAGAATTGTTCTTTTGACAGAGAATAGACAATAGCTGTCTTGAACATTGCCTGTAGACCACCACCAAACTGAAAAGCTCAGAAGCAGCAGGTATGATTGAAGTTGGAAGTATTTGTAAAAAGTTAAGTAGACTTTTTCACTAGATTCTGAAATATGATAGATATATGCATCTAAAGAAAGGTTACATATATATGTATATGTATATGTATATAAACAGTTACATATGTATTTGCATATGTGTATATAACTTTATACATACCTACCCTGATTAAAGCAATTAACCTATCTCTGAAAAATTCCTTTTACATGTTGTATATTTGTCTTGTCATAGAAATAGAAGATACACAGTTGCTGGATTATTTTTGATTTTCATATGACACAATTTCTCAGTGAACATGTGCCACTGGATACTCAGTTCTTTCACTACTGCTATCTTCCATAGCTGGACATCAGCAAACATTTTAACAAAGAAGAACGGGATCTTGGTGATCTATTATCCTATGGTTTTTCTTCAGCTTGCTTGAAGAACACTTGACCTCTACTGGAACAACAAAGAATTATATTAATATTTTAGTTAGTCTGGTCCATAGCTCTGATCCCTAAAGCTTTTTGTTTTTCAGAGAGTTCTCCAGAGAACTCTCCAGTTCTCCAGTTAGGCTTTGCTCACAGGCAAAATTGCTTTTTCATGATGTCAATTAATATGCAGAATAAACCTTATTACCAGGTGCTACAACTTTCCTTCAATGAGATTTCCCTAAGGATATTCTGGCCTTTGTGTAAATCTTATTTGTTTGTATTCAAAATGTAGGTAGTGCTGAAACTCCAAATTCTGCATTTAGAAACCTTTCTTCTATGATTTCTGCTTTTACTGACACTTGTGTCAATCCCTTTCCTCTGTCTGTGCTTTCACTGAGAAACGGGCTTTCACTGAGCTTTCTCACATATCCAAATTCTGTATCCTGGAGTATCCCAGAACAACTTTCCTCAACTCCAATTTTGCCTCACATTTTTTATTCTGGTTGTTTTTAATTACATACCTTTACATGAATTCTCTAATACCGTTCTTATACTATAGCCTTCCCTCTCACTCTTCCTCTCACCCGCTCTCTTTCTGATATATGCAGATGGATCAGATTTACTTAACTAATGCCTGTCTATGTTATATTTCTTTTAACAAAAAGAATGTATACAGCATATTTTTACTAACATATATGACACACAATTCATCAGCTTTCTTTTCACACAGAATGCCTTAATGCAGTACAATGTCTGTCCTGCTGAAAATATACCATTGTTGGCACTGCAATCCACAAGTGAAGTGCTGTCATTGTACTTTATCTCCCTCCTCGTCCCCTAAGAAAATATAATCTTAGTTATATGAAAAATTTTGAAATTTTAGAAAACCTAAATGAAGGGTTTGCCTTTAGGTGTTACATTGATTCAGCAAATTTTATATTGACAGATTTATATTAAATCTGTTATATTACATTCCAAGTGTTTCAATTGAGTAGATCTGTTTCTGCTTAATGGTAGTTTCATTGATAAATGAATTATGTTCAATAAGTTTTCATTCAAAAAGGAAATGCATTGCAGTATTTGTACACTGTACTAAAATAGATACTCATAGGTACACAAAATAAGCACACCTTTCTCTCCAAAATAACAGCCACAAGTAGAATGTCACACTATCAAAATCATATCTCTAGACATTCCTTGGAAATACTAAGTGAATTTTATGACATAAAAGCTTGTTCGTTTTAGAATGGGATGATAAGAAAACACAGCATAATATTTATGGGTCAACTAATATAGAGTGAACTTTGTCAAAGACTCTTACATGAGCTGGCACAATATGATTCATGGTATTTAGACAGATCTTCAGTGGCAATAAGGGCTCACTGACCACTGCCCAGGTCTGCCTTTGGTCCATGAAAACATTCTGTCTGTCAACTCAGAGAAAAAACAGCAGACTTCAAAACATTAAGAGCTTGAGTCTCAGGGCTCTTCAGCATTTTTAGGTAGTATAGAATTTTTATGAGGTAGATGCGAAACAGATGCCAGAGTAGCGCTTAGGTGCAAAATGATATTAGACTATTCACATAAGGTTTGTACAGTGACCACTATGCTGGTAGACACAGGCTGTGGGTGTCCAGAGTTAAGATCCTTCATGGACTCAGTTTGCACAAAAAGAAGCTTACCAGGTTCTGTAGCAATATCAGTAGCACCATCCCAAGAGAGCTATGTAATATCAGTGACTTACATGTTTGCACCTCTGAAGGCTACTCTTAGGGACTTCGTGTCAAAAGCAAAATAGTAATACTTTTTTGATATATATATATATTTTTATCCTTTAGATTCAGCACATGTTGGGAAAAGAACTGCCTTGTACCTGTGAACACATCTGCCTTTAGGTGCAAGAAACTTCCAACAAGGAAAAAAACAAAGAGAAATATCTGTTCTGAGCTAATGCGATTTCACAGAAGGTCATAATACTGGAGTGAGGAAAGGAGGGCAGAGTGAAAGGAAAAATATCTTACGTATTCATCTCTTACCAATGGATATATGTTCAAAATTTCATCAAGAAGTTGTTGTATAGCAGGCACTGATATGTTTTGTTGTTCTTTTTCTGAGGAGTAATACTGATCAGGATGCATTGAGTGCAATCTTCAGGTAACAAATACTACAGCAAAGAGCCAATATTGGTTGTAAATGATCCTGATAAGCTTCTCTAAAATGAAATGTGCCCTTTCAGGACAATGATATAATACCTCATCTTCCAGACAACACCTTCTTATAGTTTTTGTTCCTTTTGAAAATAGACTACATAATTCCATTAAGCCTGGTGAACACCAAACAAAAACAAGAAAGAATAAGTCTACCTTTTTAAAACAGGATTTTTCTAATGGAAATGATTTCCATTAAAAACTTCTTTAAAATCTTCAAATTCTTGAAGAGCAGTATATTCACCTAAGAATCCGTTTCTTCCTCTCCTGATGATAACACCTGGAGTTGTAGAGAGATGATCAGAGAGGCCTTCCTTTCAAGAAGTTTTTTCAGGAAGGTGGTGTTTTTTTTTTTTTTTTTTTTTTTTTTTTCCCCTGCTGAAGATCATTCTACAAACCTAGAAACCAATGACCTTTGGAACCTGCTTTGTTTCAGCATCAGATTTTGCTCTCGTTTCAATGCATTCAGTTATGGCTGGAGTGGCTATATACCCTCTTAATCAATCAAATTTCCTCAGTTTCTGGATCTGCAGACATACGTATAACCAGAGATAACTGTTCTTCATCGGGAAGTTGTTGAAAAAAATAATATTGTCTGAGGTCAGAGTGATTTCTTACAAATGTTTGAGAAGTTAGTAACACATTCTGGCTTCCTTAAGGAAGTATAAAAATTTGAAATGCAACTTCAGCAAATATGTAAAATGTCACTAAAAGCTAAAGCTAAAAAGCAAGCAGTGTTTACTGTAGCTGTTCAATATTCTCTGCTATAATCTTATCTCTACTTTGTAATGTACAGAGTACACTCTTTCTGTTTGGTACAAGTCCATATTTTAAAAGTCATCATTCATCTGGGTTTCATAAAAGTGATAAAGTTTTTACTTTTTCTTGTCCCAATTAGAGAAAGAAATTTCTTCAAATTCTATCCAAAAAGATAATCAGCTACAGTGCTGAAGGCGTTCATCTCCAAAATCCAAAATGAAGCTATCCCAGGCTGTAGTGGTAATTCATTTTAGCTGAACAAGAGTATGAAACAAAAGTTGACTGAATTAATAATTCTGCCTTATTAATTATAATTCTATATTCTATTCTTTTCTTGGCAAAAATGATGATTAAAAGAATTCTTGCTTTCGATTCCTCCAGCATCTCTCTCTTAACTATGCCATATTTAAATTGTTCTACTACTTTTCAGAGTAATTTACTACTGGAAAGTGTCACTGACCTGATTCACATTCCAGTTACACAAAATGCAAATCTGATCTTTGTCATAGTGCAGAATTCTGCCTACCCTGATGAAGTTCCTGAGAGTTTCTACAATAGACAAAATCCTAACAGCAGGTCATTTGTGTACATTTATAAATATACTGATGGGCATGCTAGTGTTTATCAAAGATGCATTTAACTCTTTCTTGTATCGCTGCATAAATAATAGCAGAAAAATGTCATTAATTAATTGTCGAAATGGACAAGCTATGAGAGTCATGTGTACTTGAGTCACTGCATTTGCTGGAAAACAGATATGGTTTTTTTCATAGGAGCAAATATTAATAATGCAGGATTTACAATCCTGTTCAGTTGTGATATTTTCAAGAAGCAGCTTTGATAGCAATGCTATATAAGGTTATTAGAAAACTTGATAATGAGCACTGACACAAGTAAGATGGAATTTTTGCTCTAAGGTCTGTGATTAAGTTGTGTGGAAATGAAAGTGTTAGGATAATGTGTAACAATCATATGATGAACGAGAACAATTTTTAACTTTGAATCACTGAATCACTGAATGCTGGTTATGCAAAAAAAATTCTAAAAGGATACTTATATAAAAAAGAGATTGTGTTTAAAAAATAGAGAGGGAAGAAAATATAGTTTATATATTAATTCCAATGACATAAATAATTTAGGGAGCATTCAACCAGTATACTGAGCAGATGTGTAGAATATTGCATTCTGTGTAGAATGTGTAGAATGATGCATTCTGAAGGACAGAATTTATTATTACTGGCAAAGCATACATTTTGTCCTTTTACACCTATATCATATGGAATAGGTAAGATATGTGTAGCACCTTTAAGACAAATGTGAGATAAAAATATTACTGGCTTAGAAAAACTCCACAGCATTTGTTACTTAAATAGCTAAGTTATCTCTATTTTCAGGATTTTGTGCATCAAACTTGCATCATCAAACTTGCTGAGAGTGCAGTCCATCCCTCCATCCAGGACACTGAGGAATAAGCTGAAAAATATGTGATTAGTATTGACCCCTGTGGGACGTCACTAGTTACAAGCCTCCATCTGGATTTTGTGCCACTGATCAGAATCCTTTGAGCTCTGCCATTCAGCTAATTTTCAATTTATTTCACTGTCTACTCATCTAACGCACACTTCCTGAGCCTTGCCTATGAGGATGTTACAGGAAAGAGTGTAGAAAACTTTACTGAAGTCAAAGTAGACAAAATCCACTGCTTGAGGATATAGATACCTGCAACAAGGGAAGGCTGTATTTTAATGACATTATATTTGTGTCTTAATTCTTATATGTAACAATGGCCAGAACAATATTTATGCCTAAAATATACCACATTCAGATATGGTGTTCAAGAGGCATTGAATGTGATAATGTATTCATTTGACTCTCAAAAGAAGGATAATAGAATATTTAGCACTATTCTGGAAGAGAAAGGATGTGAAGGAGCTCAAAATGTCCTGGGATTGACTCTGATGCTGATTCATGACTAGGAGTTCACCTGAGTGATAAGAAATACTTAGAAATATTTTTCTTCTAATATATGTGAAGTTATAGTATAAGTGAAGCTTATATTGAAGGTTGTAAGGGGACAAGTAAAGAGAAGACAGCAAACTGATAACTATAACATATATGAATGCATTCCCTGGTGATGATTTTGGAGGAATACTTTGCCATCAGGGGACAATTTCTACCTGTGCTTTGAGTCTTGAGTACAGTTTGCCAGTCTTGTAATACATTTGCCTTGGAATTATTTAGTAAAAATACAGCATAGGGTCACACTATTTTCAGTTTGGTTTAGCTGCATTAGTGTCATAAAGCTTTATAATAACATGGTTATGAAATGCATCAGATATTTTTAGAGATAGTACAAGTGTGATGATATGTGAGAGTTTTCCAGTGTGTTTTAATTACCCCTGCCAAGAGTTATGTTAATAACATATATTCAATTGGAACTGAATACTGGAAGGATGTCTTATCTATCAAAGAGAATATGCTGGGGTAGTGTTCTGTGGCATCACCATGGGAAACTTTCCATTTGAATAAATTTGTATAAATTACTTGAAAGGACATTGTGCAAGGAAGTACAAGACGAGTGGAACCTGGAGAGAATCTAGGACATTCACAATAAAAGGGAAACAACATAATGCAGAAAACAGGGCAATGAAAGAATCTACAAAATTAGCTTATAAGTGACCTTGTCGCTAGTTATGCAAGCAATATAACTCTAGGAGAAGAATTTTGCTGTAGATTTTCATATTGTGTTAATGGAAAAATGATCCTAGCTTTCATTAATTTGACTTCTTGCATAATAATTTTAAAAACAACTTGTGTATGCTGCTATCATACATCCTTTCCCTACCACAGCTGTTGCTTTCAATGTTAGAAGCGAGCTTCAGAGAAAAGACACATTTGCTTATAGGAAATTTACCCACCCCCAAACAAATGTCTGCACTAGCAGATGACATCTCTATTGTTATGAAGTTTATCTCTTTCTTTATAAAGCTAGGAGGATAAAAAAAAATTAGTAAAGAATGCTCAAGAAAGTTTTCACCCTCTACCAAGATGAACTCAAATTCCATCAACTTTGTATTAAAGTAAATAAAAACTAAACCAAGGCTGGCATTTCATATCTAAAGCTGTCTACAGAGCATGAAGTTGATTTTAATATTATATAATTGGCTTTATCTGAACGTCAATAAAAAAGCACACATAAACACAGTAACATCTTAAAGGTTCTCCTAACTCCAAATCTGATGGCTTTCTTAGAACTTAATATAGAAAAAATATTATTTATTTTTCTCTCTTTTTTAGGTTCTTAAAGAGTATATCAAAACCTCTTAGGCTTTTAAGAGACTAAAGTGGTTTGAGTGTGTGTGAGAGAATTTCTTGAGAAAGGGGAATTTAGAAAAAAACAGGCCCTAACTGAAGTTACGGCATTATAGAAGCTTGCTTGAGGTGAGAGACAGTTACCACTTCCAGGATAGTTGGTATGTATGGAATCTACTCCACGATTCCCTTGGGAACACAATCTGCCTTCCTAGAGCACCCTAATGAGAGTAAATAAAGAGTGGAGCAGAACAAAGACACCATGACCAAACTTTGTTGGATTCCCTGCGGAGGTGGTAGGCTGATGGTGCCTGAAGCTGATGAGTGAACAAAAGGCGGAGCAGAGTGAAGACACCGTGACCAAACTCTGTTGTACTCCCTGAGGAGGTGGCAAGTTGATCTCAACACACAGGTAATAACCCACAGAGTATGATAAGATAGACATGTTGGTGCTGCGCCAACAATGGTGACAGATCAGTCCTTTCCAATTGACTTTGATCAAACTTCTCATTCTAATCTCATACCAACACACAACCCTTAGAAGTTACCCCCTTCCAAGCAACAACCATGCCTCGCTGAGCACACTCCCTAGAGTTTCAATTAACTTGGAAGGCTTTTTAAACCAATCAATAACAAAAGTATGTATTATGAGAGTCACTCAAGCTCCACCTAAATGTAAAAGGAAATATATAAAAGATGAACTAAGCAGGAAAGAAGGAAGGAAGGAGAAATGAAGGCAGGAGGAACGAAGGAAGAGGAGAGAGGCAAGACTCCATCGTAACTTCTGGATCACTTAACAAGCTGAACCCCTTTCCTCTCCTCCAGTCTGGACATTCCTCATGGTTGAGAGCCCTCTCCCATCTTCTGAGGTGAGCAATGCTTGCACATTTGTACACTAGGCACTAGCTAAGAATCCCACACTGTAGTAGAGAATTTCCTATGCTGACATCCGAAACCTGTTCTCTAAAGATTGCATTTGAATAAATTGTGCTGTTTGTGAATTCCACTACTTGTTTTGAAGGCAAATGAACCTACAGTCGACAGACTGTGAATCTGGTAGTGCCAGAGATGGGCCTATAGTTACCATATTTGGTATTGGTATTTGGTATTCCTGTTAAGAGATGAGTCAAGCCGCCTCCAGTCCCTGTAATCTTTGAGGATCGGCTGGAATGCAAGAGGATTCATCTCTTACCACATTTCTGCCCCACCCCACATTAGCAGCATTAATCTGTTTATCACCTTTCTTAACAAGTATGTCTAGGAGTTCTTTAGGCTTGTTGCTGGAGAGAATCATAGAATCATAGAATGCTTAAGGTTGGAAGGGACCTCAGAGGTCATCTAGTCCAACCCCCCTGCTCACGCAGGGTCACCTAGAGCACGTGGCACAGGGCTGCGCCGAAGCGGGTTTTAAAGATCTCCAAAGAAGGAGACTCCACAACCTCTCTGGGCAGCCTGTTCCAGGGCTCTGTCACCCTCACTGTCAAGAAGTGTTTCCTTAAGTTCCTGTGGAACTTTTGGTGCCTCAGTTTGTGGCTGTTTCCTCTAGTCCTATCACTGGCCACCACTGAAAAGAGGCCGCCCGCTCCTCCTCACTGCCTCCCTTGAGGTATTTCTATGCACTGATCAGGTCCCCCCTCAGCCTTCTCTTCTCCAGGCTGAACAGGCCCAGCTCCCTCAGCCTTTGCTCATAGGGCAGATGTTCCAGGCTCCTGATCATCCTCGTAGCCCTATGAGAAGACAGTAAAAGAACAACAAAAATTCTCTTTAAATACTTAAAACATAATTTTATTCTCCAGTATTCTCCTGATCTGTCAAGACTCTGATTATGGGTTCATTCACTTGCTCTTTTTACAGCCACTTGCCATGGCCTCTGTAACTCATGATTTTGAACAATAGCACAGCAGTGTATTCCTTGTTCTGCGTTGTTCTGTATGAAATCATGGAGCAGTAACAGCACTGTGGCATTGTACAGCATCATGGTCTTCAATCCACGTGAAACACCACCAGAACACAAGATCTTTTACAGCAGGAGATACTTAGCCAACAGCCAGAGATCCTGCACTCCTGCCATGCGGTCTGACATGAATGTAACTAAAACCCAGCATCCCAGATACCTGCCACCCTATCTATTTCTAAACACAATGTCTTGTGTATGAGCATTGAGAAAGATATAGAAATGAATAAGATCTTGCAATCCTCATTTCTTTCAATGTAGTCACAATTTTATGCAAAAGAAGATGCCTCAATGTTGCCTGGGGAGGTCATGAGTTGGTTACATGTTCAAAACTGGCATCTATTCCTCTCAAAGGCACCAGATGTCAAAATGGCAGCCAACAACACACATCCAGTAATGTTTGATGAGTAGGAGAAGAGGGTTTTTATGACAGGATGGTAAGTGATAAATTAGTTAGCAGTGTTACAATGAAAATGCTAATGGGAATAATTGGGCTTCACAAGTGGCATGCTATTTAAATGAACAAGCAAAGTTCATGCATTTTTTACTGCTGCTGCTGAAATATTTGACCTCTAAAAGACATAGCACATCATTTACATGAATAAAGAAATAACTATTTAATGAAAATATACTTTTCTAATTATATCTATCTGTCTTTGTAACTATAGGAAAATCTCAACTAAATATAGATCTAGAATTCAGAATTGAAATGTCACAATCTTCTGTAGACTTCAGATTTTATGAACTAAGGAGGTAATGTCCTGGATTTCTGTCTTTTCCATTTCTTAAACACCTTTTTTTTTTCCTGGCCTTTCTTTATGAACAGAAGCCTTAGCAGCTAGACAGTCCCTTCCACAGGTCTATATTTATGCTGATAAGCCTTGTTTTATGGTAGTTGGTCATATTCAAGAAGCAATATGACAGAGAACTCCCACTGAAAACACATATTGCTACTGTTATGCATGGTTTACCATGAATGATAATGAGAAAATATAACTTGCTTTAATTAAACAACAATAAATTAGCACTCATGATTTACTGAGCATAATTATTCTTTATTAAAAAGTGGAGCACGATATGGGTTGTTCTTTTCATGCATCATCAGCTTCCTTCTAAGCAGTCTTACACTTGCATGGTAAGTGTTTGCGTAGTGTCTGCTGTAAACAGACACTGAAACAACCGGTGATTAGAAACAGTGTCCGCTATGTTTTTGAAGGAGCTAATGACCCCCTTTGGAGTTGCTAATTGGCAAGTTCTGCAACTCCAGGCTTTTGAGGCATGGTTGCCATGGAAAAATTGCTTTGAAGTTGGCAGTTGTGAATATTTGACCACAATTTTTCCCAGCTTGGAGGCTGGATGAAAAGCACTGTCATCTTTCCCACAGGGTAAAAGATATGTAGAGAAACTGCAAAATGATTACCCATCAGTGTGGGCAGATGATGATAAACAAGGTTTTCCCAAAGGAGTGCATTTTCCCTGTCTCTTACATGTTTGTTTGGACCTTTTCTTGTTTCTTACTTTGTTTGGTGTATTTTCTTTTTTGCCTTCCCTTCCCTTCCCTTCCCTTCCCTTCCCTTCCCTTCCCTTCCCTTCCCTTCCCTTCCCTTCCCTTCCCTTCTTCTTCCTCTTCCTCTTCCCTTCCTTTCCTTTCCTTTCCCTTCCCTTATTTTTCTCCTTTTTTTTTTACTGTTCATCTTCAATCTGATTAAAAGATCTGTGGATGAGTAAAGGTTAATAACTTCTGTTTAACCCGACCATTTGCCAAGAAAATGCAGTGATAGTCACCAAGAGATAAGTTGACATTTCTACAGTACAAGTAAAAACCTTTTGAAAAGGCATTTTTAGAATTCACATCATCTTTATAGGAAAAAAAAAAAAAGTCAGCTCAGCCCAGCTTGTTCCAGAATTGCTAAAATGACTCAGATGTATTTTTGTAAATTGTTTTTGTTATATCAAATTTCAAGGAAAATTTCAAGATTACAATCCCTTCATGCAGTCTCCTGTCACAGTTTGTGATGTTATCCAATGATACATTAGGATGCCTACTGCCTGCTTGTCAGCTTTAAAACAATCTTTTTTAAAATCAGTTCGGTAGTTTACACAAAATTTAAACTGACAGAATTTGATGTTAAATGATTTATATACTGAATGCAATGAAAGCAGAGAAAGAGACTGAAGTTACATATAAAAAAATTACTTCCTCTTGTTTAGATTATTTTTCATCTATTTTTCTCATAAAACTATGAAAGATGTATTGATACTGCTGGCTGCTAATGAATTACTCTCACAAGGCATAGCAGATATACTTCAGCTTTATACTTCAGTTTCTTTTAAACAGAGTACCTGTCATGCTAAATTGTAATTTGGTATGGATCAATCTGTAAGTGACATACCTATTTCATGTTGTAAATTAAATTTAATTTTTAGAAACTGCTTCAAGATGGAAGAAAGAGTTTGCTATCTGTTGAACAGGTATTCCTACCTTGTTAAAGTAATCTATTTTTGGCACACTGAAAGGATGGCTATGAATCTTGTATAAGCAGCAGATGAATTCTGAAGATTTGCCTTAAGAAATCAGAAAACCTTGTAGCATTCCCTAAAATATCAATAGATAAAGAAAGCAAAGGATCTAAGAATAGGTTTGCGTTATATAAATATGATGTGAGGATACTGAAGATATTTTTTCAGTTTTGTAGTCTGCCCTGAAGTAACTCAGACCTAATACCTCTTGGAAGATAAGAGTCTGTGGAGTTAAGAGTATCATGCTGAAAATTTGTAATTAAAAGTAAAATTATATGGGCTCTTCTAAAAGAGAGAACTTCTGATGTAAAATTTGAAATACGACTGTCCTCTTCTTGTTGAACATGCTTGAAAGGATCATGGTTTAGTACTGGGGTGAAATCCTACAACTTTTTGATATCAACAGAAAATATGCAAAGGACTGCAATGAAACTTCTATTTTAAGCATATATTGGAATTTTGGTGTCTGAAATAGCCAGTGCACAGTGTCTGAAACAGTTATATCTTCGGATAGATATTCAGATATGAGACTTAATTGACTGCAGTGAAGTTTGTCTTAATATATTGTAATCCACTGTTAATTATTTTTAATGTAAAACATTGTCATATAGTTATTTTAGAAATTCAGAAATGCTAGTTTGTTTATATTCTGTCACAGAACATGCAGATGTGTTATTTAGAGTATTAATCACTCAATCAATGCTATGGGACAAAATAAGCCAAGTTTGTTATCAGGTACAAACAGTTGTGAAATGATCTGATACCGAATTTGAGTTGTTCACAAGCACTGCAGACAAGCATGAAATATTGAAACAAGTCAACTGAAATGTGTGGACATTTGCACTTCAAAGAGTAGTATAAAATAACTGAATGTTGGACCTGAGATGATGTAGTTTATATATTATAGATAAATGAATGAAGCTGTATATGAAGGAATTAAAACCTGATCCTAAAGTTACTGAGTTCAGTGTGAAGTCTTTTCTATTCTTGAGAGACAAAGATGACAGCAGATGAAAAGACCACATATCCATACTGTTACAAACCCATAACTTTCTTACAGCAGGCTTTACAGTATACCCTTTGGTACAAAAAACATTGGTACAAACCTACTGCTTATGCAGATTAGGTGTGAAAAAACAGAATTATTTCCATGTTTAAAAATGGAGAGAAAGATTGCCAGTTTTGATGATAAAAGGAGAATGAGCCAGAGAAAAAATATGTTCCTCCACAGGAAATATATTCAAAGGAAAACTCACCCTATGTTCTAGTACGATAATTAATATATTATTAGATTTAGTTTATAAATAAAATGAAGGTGTCATTCCACTTTACAGCTTCTTCATTTGCAAAGACTGCTCAATATGTCTTGTTTTATTCCATACAGACAGAAGGCCATTTCCTCAAATTTTTCACTTATGCCAATGTAAATGTTTGTGATGTCTGTTAAAGGACTCTCGCTCTTTTTTTTTTTTTTTCTTTGTTTTGTTTTGTTTTTGCATATAACTGATCTGTTTTATTGTACAGAACACTTCTTGCACCAGCATGACTGAAGGGTGATAAAGTATACATATAGGCTTGAACAGAGAGGGTACGGAAGTGTAGCTTTTCTGAATGCCATCCCTGGGATTCCTACAGTACTTCAAGGACTGTTCGATCATTATATCTGATAACCCAAAATTTAGAGAATGTCCCATGACTAAAACCAGAGCTTTTCCAGGACCTATCAATATCAATATATATCAATATAGACTAGTAGGTCCCACTTTCCAACCCTGATTTGCTTAATGGGCTCATATGTTCACCACCATGGAAAATGACCTGTTTACCAGGTTACTGCCTACTGCTGCAGTGCAGCAAGGAAGTCTTGCATGCCAAAGTTATTTGCCTTAGAAAAAAACACTAATGGTTCTATTCAATTCAGTAGAATACTCCTAAAACAAATAAACAGAAAAAAAACAAGCAACCAAATAAAAAACCTGGAGACTAAAGAGACTCCTCTTTTAGAAGAAATCTATCATGTTCAGAATCCCCAGGGAAACAAAGAAGATGCATATGTTCAGCAAGGAAATAAAGGTACCTCTGGAGGAATAAGTTCCACTGCCCTTTAATTTTCAGTCTTTAGAGATGACATTAAAAATAGACTATAAATTTTACCAGTTTCCACATATAGTTCCAGATTTAGTTCTTTTGGATCCATTTTTTGAGATAAAGTAACACTTCATTCTAGAACTAGCATCACTCTAGTTCTAGATATAGCCCAAACCGGTAGCTTTTCTTCACTTCTTTACTGCCTTTTCTTATCATTTTATTTATTGCAATAAATAACATATTATTCTTGCATGGTTTTGTTAAAAATATTATTTAAAATATCTTTTATGATATTAATAATAATTTATATTTTAAAGACCTGTGAAAAAAAACAGTATTTATATGGGCTTGTTTCATTTCAATTAAGACAATGGATCTGTATACAATGGAGATGCTTTGCTTTGTGCCTGCAATACATGTTACACAGATCCTTTCTCTTGTTCTAAATATAACACCTCCATATTTCCACTGAATTCATTAGGGAAGGATAGTGTTTTTCAAGTGCAATGCCACACAAGTGCTTTCAACGTGGAATGTTTACTTGCTTTTTCCAACAGTAACTCAAGACAGGCTATTTAATTCAAAGGGAATTTAGTGTGCAGGAGAACGGAGGCCTGCAAAACATCATAAATGCTATTGATTTTTCTTAAGTGCTAAAGCTTTTAAAGGGATTCCTGCAAAACAGTCTGCTATATGGAACAGGACTCCATACTCTGTCAATTTAGCTGGACAGTGAAAGGGAGATACAGACTGGAAAAGCCAAACAAATGGAGAGACCACTGGGGTTAATAAAAGTGAAGCAAGGTTCCTTCAAAATTGCTTTGTAGGCAATTGGAAAGACATCACAACTATTCAGCTTCACTTCAGTGAAGCGCCTTATATGGGAGATGTTATCAGTCCTAGTCTTCAAAGGTTACAAAGAGAGGCTGAGATAACTTGCAGGTTAACTTATGCTTCAGCACGCTGCAGACACTAGAGATACGGCCAATTCACTCATCATGTTCATAACCCCAGATCAACATCAAACATGTACATGACAAAAATATCTTGTGCAGCACCACATTCACAAATAATGTCTCAATGTTAAATGATCTGTTTCAACCTTCCATTACATTCGCTGTTCACTTTCTGACAGATTACTGTATGTGGCACTCAGCATACCATAAAAAGTATACTTTCCCAAGGCCAATCGCTGAGCAAGAGATCTATCAAGGCTCCAGAAATGCATTTTCAAAGAGGTTAAAGTGGTTTTCTATGTAGAAAAATGCTTCATATTCAGCACATTACCAGGTCAAACTCAAGAAGGCAGGAATTCAAAATGAGGTTAAAAAATTATTTACAACATATTTATTCTTTCTGTAGAGGCAAAGTTATATTTTGAGGCTTTTTATGAATGTTTTTACAATTAGAAATGAAACATCAATAAATTAAGTTGCACCAGCTCAAAACACCTAGCTGACCTTTCAGCTTTTAAGAAGGAAAATACTGATCAGCTGGAAATCAGAGTAGTTTGTTCTAAATAACATACAGGGAAACTAAAGAGATGCAGCAGAAGAGTAGAAGCATGGTGCTTAGGTAGTCTGAAACAAATTCATCAGCAGTTGAAAACAAGCCCAGATTTCTGCCTCAAGCACGATTTCATCTGTATAAGAAAAGCAATTTCTCTTTTCATTTTGCTCAATACAGAGATATTACTTGTGGAGAGAGATATATTTCTTAACCTCTGAGGGTTTAGAGAAGATTTGCATGTAAAGTGAAAATCAGGTGTTTTCAATAAACAAGTAAACATTAGGAAGTTGCACATTATCTGATTTCAGCTTGTTTGCATTTATTAAGAGTAAAATGGAAACTTTTACGTCGGTAAAGTTTTATGGTGAAGGCTAAATACAGGCAGATAAGCTTACCACCTGGAAATTTTCCTTCCCGTGACAGCTGTAGAGTACTATGAGTTATTCCCATATTCTTTGAACTGAAACAAGACTATGCAAACTCTAAGAGAAAAATGGCTAACACTGATAACACTTTGAGGCTAAGTATTGTTTATCTGACTTTTGATATGTAATGCACTTAACTGTGATGAGTCAGAGCCTGCAGAATATCAAGGCACTGTGGAATGAGTAACATATAAACACAGGTTTATTGAGATGGACAGGCTGCAGCCAGTGACTGCAGAATGAGAATGGGCATAGTATGTATCTGGTAATAAGAGTGAAGAAGGAGGAGGTAAAAGGAATGTGTATATCCTGGAGAAAATGTCATACTATGTGAAATTCAAGCCCTTTTCTTTTTCCTTTTCCTTTTCCTTTTCCTTTTCCTTTTCCTTTTCCTTTTCCTTTTCCTTTTCCTTTTCCTTTTCCTTTTCCTTTTCCTTTTCCTTTTCNCCTTTTCCTTTTCCTTTTCCTTTTCCTTTTCCTTTTCCTTTTCCTTTTCCTTTTCCTTTTCCTTTTCCTTTTCCTTTTCCTTTTCCTTTTCCTTTCCTGTAATTAAATCTTTACTGAGTTAAAAAAAATCACCAGGAAATAATTTAAAAAAAGTCAGAAGATGTTTCCACCTTTCAGAAAAGTTTTTGAAAATAACATGAATGATATAAAATTTTTACTGTCCTTTCTAGCAGGGAACACTCTTCAGCAAAGAAGACCTTGTAAAGAAAGACTTTGGGCTTTTCTAAAATTTTTGGAGTCAAAATAAAGATGAAACTAGTATTCTCCTTGACCAAATTATGTTTAACTTTATCTAGCTTTTTCTTTTAGCTAAAAGCTTTGCCAAGAGACTAAAATCCTGATTGCCCTCTTGAATTTCAGGAGATTATGTACACATACACATGCCTCCTTCCCATTTTGGATCTTTCCAATTATCTTAGCTGCACTTGAGCTCTTCCACTGGCAAAAGATAAAGAAATGTTGTTAAGAGAGCTCCAATAGAAAGGCCTGCCATTCAAGATGTAACATATTGAAAAGGTCAAATATTTTCCACTAATACATTCAGTCAGAGCTCTCTTTGTTCTTCTGTTTCTTCAATGCTACAGTTAATTCAATTAAGCTAACTTTAAAGCTAAGAAGCATTGTCATAGACCATAACCTTTAAAAATGTCTGCACTCTCTCCTACACATTCACCTTAGTTAGCATATTTTAATGGTATCTCAAGGAAGAAGTGTGGTAAGTGTTTCTGACTTCTAAAAAAATTAGAATTAATAAATAAGGCAACTGTCAAAAGCAAGCAGAAAGCTTTAGAGATATTGAAGATCAATAGCCATCCACATGAGAACTGGACACAGAAAGATTAAATGATAGGAAAGTATAAAATGTTGGAAAAAAAACCCTCTGAGCCTGAAGTCCTTAACAATTTCTGACATCAGCTTCTCTATGCTTCTCTCCCTCTCTCTTTCCTAGAAAATGATGATGGTCGTTTGATAGGTTAAAGTAGGTTAGAGCATGAAAAAAATATGAAGCATATATACCAGACTTTAGGGTGACTGGCATGTCTGTGGAGCGGAACAGCTAGCTTTCTACTGTTAAGCTGAGTGATCGCCTTTCAGTATGGTAAAGTTGGGTTAAAATCTTGGGAAGATTTTATGACTCATAATGCCTAAAACACAGTAAATAGAATACCTAAAACATGGGAAATAGGTTGCTATGCATGCAGTATAGTTAGGCTATTCTAGTACTTTTATGTTTATCCCGATGTCTCAGAAAATGTTACTGTCACTACCAACTAATCCATAAAGAATTATTTACTAAGCTATGATGGTTAGGACTAGCTTCACTCTATAACTTTCTGATCCTACAGAAGGCAATCATTTCTGTTATAAGTCTTTCAGCTTGTCTAGAGATGTGATCTAGACATCTAGATGTATTCTAGACTAGTTTAAACTGGTTGCCCGATAAACTCCGGTACATATATAACTGATCTAAAAACAATTATTTTGCATATAGATGTTCAAACTCAGCAGAAAAAGTAGTCACTAATAACAAAGAGCAGACATTTAAATAGGATTTCGTGCTTGTGTGTATGCTAAATATGATTGGTCTTCCCATTCATTTGTGGGATCGGAACCAAAGAAATAACACATAACAACTCACATGTCTTTTTTTTTGAAACAGTGAGTCTCAGAGCTCAGCACTGAGTGCTAATGCACAGATACAAAAAGAAACAAACAAAAAAAATGCACACAACTTCTTTGATTTTGACCAGTTCTGTTCAAACAGGTCTTGATGTTGACATCATGAAAATGGAGTCTGGCTTCTAAACTACATTTATGATGCATGCTTTTGGCTTTTCAGTATATTTTGAGATAAATAAATATATATATATATACATATATATATATATATAAATGTTTTGAAGGATACACACCAGCCCAGCATGAATGAGAGGAAGAAGGTTTTGGTCTTTATCTCTTCAATTCCCCAGCACTCCTGCAGACACGGTGGGAAACATCAGAGAGAAAAGCAAAAGAAAGAAAACAGTGTGGCAGGACAGAGCCGCCTTTTCACTCATGCTGTCCATCAATCTGCATCTGGAAATTCCCATTTCCCAAAAGTAAGGCAAACTATTACACTTGTGTATTTATGGGATAGATATATCGCATAGATATATGCGTGAGCAGAGGAGTTGGACTAGATGACCTCTGAGGTCTCTTCCAACCTTAAGCATTCTATAGAATAATATAAGTAACTGGAGATGCTGATTCATTAAGCACCAATACGTTCCATCATTTTCAGTATATCCAGTTATAATACTTTCTTGCTTAATGAAGGCATCCATAAAACAGAAATTATTGTCAATGGAATTATTCTCTGTATATACAGCTGTCAGGGCACATAGCTGACTAGAAGAAGGTCTCACACTTCCCTGGAGAAAAAATGACAAGATATAAAAATCAAGAAAGTTACATTACGTAGCAATTTCACTCACTCTCCTGAACACTATGCAACAACTGCAGACACCCAGGGTCACCATCCCTCTCCCATCCCAGCTGCCTTCACTGGGGACTGTAAGGACAGTGCAGGCCAGACAGAGGATCTCACACATGGCACCCACAGCCTGCGTCTTGTTTCCACTGTGCCCTGGCCTGCAGCTTGGCTAAGAATTACAAAATAATGTTGACTAACTTATGAGCAGATATGCTTGGACTAACTTAGGAACAGATGTGCTTGGCCTTTTAAAAGCTGAGCCCATGTGTTATTGTTACGCATTTATAAACAGAGAGACAGGAAGAAAATAAAACAATCACAGTAGTTTAAAGCTTTGTTGCACTTTACATTCTAACTTAAAAAATATCCGTCAGAATAAATATTGATTATGTTAAATATCGAAGCTTCAGTAAAAGTTAAATGAATATTAAGTGTATTTATCTCACATGTCCATGTGAATAATAACACCTAGAGTTATGAATTTATCCCACTCCCATGATCTAAACAATTATGAGTTTGTAACCCTCAAACGCCAGAAAAAAAAACGATAAAATTCATTTTTATTATTCTATGTTTTAGGCAAGGATTTCATCCTATGATATTGAGATATATGAATAGGTTTTCTCTCCTCTCTGCTAAAGACAATAACTACCCTTAAATAGCAAATCAAAACAAAACCTGGATATTTGCCTTTATGCTCAACACTGGTTAGAAGCAAAAGTTCTTCGTTGTATAATTTTTGGTAGAAAATCTATAATTTACTCAAATATATGACTGTATGTTTAAATATAACACTTCTGGAGGGCACTAGCTCAGAGTTTACAGACACTAGCTCAGAATATTATATTGATTTAAATTGATATGATTTAGTTTTCAGGGGAAATGCATTAACTTCAGTGAAGACACATGGGAGTAAATATTAATGAAAAAAAATGTTATTTCACCAGACTATTTTGGTTCACATGATTTTTATTTTTTTTTAGTGAAATAAATTGAATCCAAAGTAACAGTGACTTATGACATTCTCTACATATGAATTTCAACAAGGAGAAAAAAAAAGAAGGAAATATGGAAGAGATATGAAATATGAATCAGGTGGCCTTAAGGTCCTCTTTTCCCTGAGGATTTTACTTACCTACTTTTATTTACTATCTGATTTAATAGGCACTTGAAGAATTTCTTTTTATTATTTTGGGAGAGGGAAGAGTAAATCAGTTTAAGCATTTAATGTGATTTCTGGTTCAAATAGCATCCTGAATGCAGACTGAATAATGCTTTTTATTTTGTATATCTTTGAAAGTAATACTACCTTGTGTATTACTTGGCATTTTTACCATATCATTTCTCATATATAATATTCTTATTAGAGCTCCTGCTGAATAAAATATTGTTCATAATGTCAGAAATGTTATTTATTTAACAAAATTTTATTGGCATGCTTAAGCTTGAGATAAGGCTGGTAGTACCAGACCTATTCATTTGTGTTATGAGAACCACAGGAAAAAAGAGAAAAGATATAGAGCTTCCAAATAAATATGACTCCTCCAAAAAAGGAAAATCTTTGAATATACTTACTGATGCAGACAAGTTAAATAGGAGGTTTAGTTATAACGACTATATTCAAATTGAAGAAAGGCACTGGAGTCTTTCCTGTAATTTATGTCATCACAATATAGCCACAATATAACACTAAATTTATTGTCAATTTTTGTATCAGTACATATGCATTCAGATCCTCTTTCCCTGCTGTTATATTCCCCCTCTGACTCTCAGATACCATTTTGGAAATATCCTGATGAGTCTTGCTGATGTAAATTGTATCTTTTATTGATTTCATTGACTCATTATTCCCTAGCTAGGCCAACGGTGCTGAAATAAGCCTTGAAGCAGGATGCTCTGACACAACGTTGAAGGAGAATGGTGAATGATCAAAGCAATAGCACTGATTTGTGGGACTGATACATGAGCAAAAGACTGTGGTAGAGTAGATGGAAATATTGCCTCGTTAAGAAACTGAGTAAAAACAAGGAGGTGAAGAAAATGCCTTAACTGGAACCTCTTGCAATACATGTCTCAGTACCCAGAAACTGGTCATCCCCTGGAATCAGGGGAAAAAATCAGTCTGAAAAGCTAGAACCAAATAGTGCATCAAAAGTACAATATTTAAAAGTAGTTAGCCTACTGCATAACAACTCAAATATATATGTATATGTATACATATATTTGTTAACTTTATGAGGCTGTAGTATCATTAAACCAGAGCATACAAAATAAAGTTGTAGATAATTGTGAACTTACTCAGGTACCAAATTACATGGCAGCTGTTTCAGCAATTCAGACATCTTTTAGTAGAAGTTCAGATGATTTTGTACCGCATATTGTGTTTCATCTTGGTATGAGACACTACCATTTGAACTCTTCCTCAGGGAGACAATATAATTTTGATATTCATTAATTATACAGTTTAATGATATATAACCTAGTGATACATCTACAATTTAGATTTTAATTTGTCCCATGGAACTGGTAGTTCACTAATAAAACAAAGAAAGTAAGACATTCTTAATATTACCTGTTGATAGTTCCCTTTATTTGTTTCTACTGCAACCTCTGGTGTATACATTAATGTTTTATATTCATAGGGATCATTTAGCTAGCCACTTGATGTCACCATAACTCCACAGAATTATTGCTCTTCATACAGTAACAGGCTGCAAATAAGCAGCTGAAATAAAAACGTATCTGGAATTAATGGTTCTGTCATTAGTTATGTGAACTAAACTATATATATATTCTTACACTTACTCTTTTCTACACAAAATAAAGTGTGATTATAAAAAAGGTGCTATTTCATTTTTTGCACTCATGATTATTTTTAATTAGCTGCTGGTCAAAGGTGCATTATTACTTGAAACAAAGAATGAAAATTGTTGGTGAAAAAAGACTATTTGCAAAAGCAGAAAATACTTCAAGAAACAGCAGATAGAAGCATGACTGGGTCAAACACATTTGTCATTGCTTAGTAAAATTATTCTTTGTTGTTGTCACTATAGACTAGACAAAGTGTAGTTTGGACTTGGTTACCTGAAAAGATTTTTGTACGTGCAGAAAACAAGTTTTTCTGCCCAAAACGACGTTTCAGTTCAGGAAAAAGATCAAAGCTTTTTAAAGAATCATAGAATCATAGAATGCTTAAGGTTGGAAGGGACCTCAGAGGTCATCTAGTCCAACCCCCCTGCACACGCAGGGTCACCTAGAGCACATGGCACAGGGCTGCATCCAAGCGGGTTTTAAAGATCTCCAAAGAAGGAGACTCCACAACCTCTCTGGGCAGCCTGTTCCAGGGCTCTGTCATCCTCACTGTTAAGAAGTGTTTCCTTAAGTTCCTGTGGAACTTTTGGTGCCTCAGCTTGTGGCCGTTTCCTCTAGTCCTGTCACTGTCCACCGCTGAAAAGAGGCCACCCCCTCCTCCTCACTGCCTCCCTTGAGATATTTATACACGCTGATCAGGTCCCCCCTCAGCCTTCTCTTCTCCAGGCTGAAGAGGCCCAGCTCCCTCAGCCTTTGCTCCTAGGGCAGATGTTCCAGGCCCCTGATCATCCTCGTAGCCCTGTGCTGGACTCTGCAGCAGCTCCACATCCCTCTTGTACTGGGGAGCCCAGAACCGGACGCAGTACTCCAGATGTGGCCTCACCAGGGCTGAGTAGAGGGGGATGATCACCTCCCTCGTCCTGCTGGAGATGCTCTTCTTAATGCACCCCAGGATCCCATTGGCCTTCTTATCACATATTATCCTTATATCACAACAGAAGTCAGAACCTCAATTTACTCAGACATTTAATTTATTAAAAATGTCAAGTTTTCAAAAGGAATGTTTTCTCTGAAAAATGTGTGCACCTCAACAACATTAGTAAGAGTATTATTTTTATGACACTCTTTTATATGTATTTAGTATTGTAAGGTATGGTATTACACCCCGAATCAGCAAATATTTCAGGAAAAAAAAAAACAGATCATATTTGTATTGAAAAAAATTTAAGGGACTGTGGTTATTTCCCCAAACTAGGAAATATTTTTCATGGAACAGAAGAAGGTAAAACATTTGGAAAAATAAATCATAATATTTTGCTCTCTTTTTTTTTTAATATACTCATAAATGCTTCACTTTTTGATATTACTAAGCAATCTTTAAAAAAAAAAAAAAAAACTTTGGACTGGATGGAAGAATTGTTGAGGATTCACCTGAGGTGAATTTTTCATATCGCTATTTATTGGAAGAAAAACAAAAGAAAAAAATAATGTTGATTTTATTCAGATATGTTTTTTTCTTCTATGTGGTTTTAGTTTCATTTTGTATAATTTACCTCTCTGAATATCCACCACACTCTCCAGTAAGAAAATTTCCAAATGCCTCGAGCTATGAAAGAAAATGGATAGATATTATGCATGGGAGTTGTGTGGCAGGAGTTGAAGAAACTAAAGACCTCAAACTTAATTTAAAAAAAGAAAAAAAAAAAAAGAAAACAAGTATCTAATTCTTGCAGTGAAAACAGATGCAAAAAAAAAGAAAAAAGAGATACTGAGAAGGGAATATTAAATATGTCTATAATTTTTTTTCAAGTCATTTTCTAAGTCTTGAAAAAAAACTTTTGATTTTTTTTCTGATAATTTTGATTTTTTTTGATCATTCCTCTCTTTTAAAATACAGTCAAAGTTGGAAACAGCTAACCATTCTCTCCCTCTTCCTTACTGAAAGGAGGTTTTAACTTTGAAGAGCTGGACTTGCATTAACCAAGACATCTTGCTCATTGATGAAAGATGCCATACCTTCAAAACGAGGACCTGTAAACATTTTAAAAAGCTTAAAATTTGCTTGGTAGCCAGACTGCTTTCCTACAAAGGAGATTTTGTTTACTGTCAGACAGATGAAAAATGAACCTGACCTTCCACAAACAAGGAGAGAAACTGAGCCATGTGACTCTTGTTTAAATAACTAACAGAGGGTGAGGAAGATGGCCTGCCATGTTTCTAAAGAAACAAGTAATTGCTGTGATATGCAAGACCTCTAGTCAGAAGGATTAAGCACTTCAGGAGCAGCAAGCAGAGAAGTACCTTGCTTGGGTTTCCCAATTGGGCTTAGATAAGCAGCTGCTCAGAGCAATTGGGGTTTAGGATGTCTAAGGATACTAAGGTTTAGGATGTCAAGCTGATCTTGAGGAACTGAAGAGCTTGTGTCTCTCTGGCCTCTAGGCAAGGTCCAGATCAGATACAAACTGCTTTGGGGATTTGCAGGAAATCAATCTGATTACGCACTTCTTAAGAATATGAAAAAAGTGTTTGGTAATTGCAAAATAGTATTATTATCTTGTTATTACATATAACAACTTGTGTGGGGATATCACATACCTCCTGCCAATCAGGAAGATTTTTTTTTCTGTTATCTACAATAATTTGAGTGGATTATTTACTCCATCTAAAACAGAATTGCTCAATAACTTCAGTGTCATTAACAGAGATTTACATCAACTGAGGAAATGATTTTTTTTTTTTTTTTTTTGGTAATGACTTTTAAATTGCAACATGTATAGAGATCCAGTTCTAAGGGAACTACCTTCCCTGAGTACTTGTGCAATCCGCTCAGCTTTGAAAGGCAGTTCTGGCTGGTCAATCAGCTGCTGAAGGACTACAATACCTTAAATATTGATGATTGACTTGGTTGTCTGCATGTCTTACCATTCTCTAGTAAGTGAATCAGTAGAGCAAAAGAGAGTTAAACTGATCAAAATATATTCTAGAACATGATAATCTAAAAATAAATAAAACACTTTAACCTTTCATTTGGCATTATGGCTTCCAGTATGATCTAAATTCAGTTCCTTCACTTTCTTTTTAAGAGTTTAAATATGAGCTAACAAAAAGACAACAAGGCAAAAAATGACTGAACACAAGTAGACTTATACTAGCAAGATCTAAAAGGAACAAAAAATGAATAATATTGCTTTCCTCCCCATATCTTAGTTTCCAGTTATAGAGATCTATAATATATGCCATAAATTTTGATAGAGAAAAAAACAGTAGTTGGCAGCTTTAAAAATGTAACCACGCTAATCTTCTCTTACTTCTTCTTCTCTCCTTCACTTCTCCTTTTTTTTTTTTCCACAAAGTGTATGTTACTGACCTGGTGATCTATACAGCAAAGATATTGATGCACTGTCTCGAAGAAAAGGGGAATTGATAATCAGTTAGATTCAAAGTGAAAAGCGTCTCTCCAAGACAGATATGTAAAAGAAAAACAATGGGGTTGCTATTATTATGGTTTTTTTTTTTATGAGCTATTTTTTGATCAGCAGAGTCTACCTCAGTCTCTTTTATTAATGTATTTTACCTATTAATTAAGCATAGGAATTACTACGTTAAACACCAATACCAATATAGACTATAATAAATGCAAATGTAATTCTGATTGTCCTAGTTCAAAACAAAAGACTGGTAAAGATACTACAATTTGCAAGGAAGAGAAAATATCACTAAATTAAGCACAAAAAATAATCTGCCTAGGTCTTGCACTTAATAGTCACTATACTTAATGATCTATCAGTGTTTTCATTATAAAGGCTGTTACTGAGAGGTTCTTAGCTCATTTAAACCAATGTACTTGAAACTTCAGATCTACTATCAGTTTTGAGTGCCAAATGTTGTTTTGGAGGGGAACAAATTACAAGAAATCACTATATGTTTTAGGTTTTATTTGTTTTATAGTTCTAAGGTAGAAGAGATGCTCTCAAGACAATTCATCTTTCAGTCCTTTTTAAAGGCAATCTTTTACCCTGAAATTTTAATTAAAATGGGGACAAGCAGTGGATATGGTTGCTAATATCTAACTGCCATCTAGCATAAGATAAAGTCATCTTGAGCTATATCAGTTTTTACTGAGCTGAGAACTTGACATTTTTTTTCTAATACTTATGTTCTATATATACAGTATATTTAATCAATAAAAAAAATTTATTTATTTTTTTTCTGAGTATTAACAACCACCTGGGAGACACTGATCCACAGCCCTGGAAGGCATCATTAACCTCAAAGAAATGTCCAGTGGTGAAGTTGTGATAGATGTGAGCTGAGTGTGTTTCTCTTTGCTTATGGAAGAAAGAAGGAAGGTAGAGCATTTGATATTTATACTTTTATATGTGACAATATCTTTAGTAAACCAGCTAAATGAGGATATGAAAATTCTCCATGTCCCAGAAATTTTGGCTATTTGTATAACATTATGTACTGTATTTAATTATGTATTTCTTCAAGACCTCTAATAACATATGACTCTGACAGAGAAAACTGCTCTGATGGAGGAGAACAGAGAAGCAAAAGTAACAGAACCTTGAAAAACTGAAAAAATGAAATAACTAAAAGTGTTTCAGGAAGAACACTAAGAATTGTGACAGTTGGAGAAGTCAGAGAACAAGAAAATTAAAATCTGACTGAATCTGTTTTCACATTTTGATACTTTTCTTGCAAAAATAGATACTTAAATAGATACTTAAAGTATCTGTTACCTAGAGTGCCTAATGGACATATTTCAGAGTAAGTTTCATCCGGATGACTCACTCTATTCCAATATTATCTTTGAGAATACGTTTGTTTGTTTGTTTGTTTGTTTGTATTCTTGTTTGTTTATTTGTTTATAACACTGACTTTGTTTATTTGTTTATAACACTGTTTATTTGTTTATAAACACTGAGAATAGTACTTTATCATAGACAATAAATTTCTACAATAAATCAGGCTTCCTGGACTGGTGAGTTAAAAAGCTAAGCAAAGATATTTTTTAATAAGATATTTTTTAATTTTGGCAATTCAGAAAATACTGAAACTTCTTTTGCAAGCAGAAGATATTTCTTGAATCAAGACTTTAATTTTTGTTGTTAAAGTTATGGATAGAGACCATGATCAGGTTATTCTGATGGAGAACAACATTGAAGCCAATATGTTTTTATTAATTACATTTCCTTGAAAAGCTTGCAGGATATTTATGCATCTACCTATAACAAATTTAACATATTTTACTTTGGTATTTGCTCTAGGGCATTATTACAGATTTTAGAGAACTTCGGATCTACATCTTTGCCTCTTCTCTACTATTGAAATAAATTAAATACTCAAGACAAAGTCAAACTGCTTAATCTCAGAAAAGAATCTGACCCTAGATGTTTCATTCTCCCAGGGCAATCTGAAAATGAAAAAGAAGGGTCTGAGACTAGATGGAGTTCCAAGGAAAGCTATTGGAAAACTGCATAAATATTATGTTCAATATTCTGAAGCCAATTTCCTAATGTAAAGGTTGTAAAGATGCAAAAAGAAAAAAATTATGCAGATACAAAACATATTTCAATGTATGATAGAAATATCATATACATTGAAAGTGACTTTTTTATGCATTCTGTGCAGTACTGTGGCAAACCATACGGTATCAGGTGTAACATATTTCTCAGTGAAATTATTTTCTCTCAGCCTCGTGCAAGGTTATGACCAGCAGTACACATACACATAAAAATGTCCTGTAAATAAATTGTAGTTTTAATTTCTATTCATGGTAGGTGTAGCATATATTTTACCTAGCATATAAAACACCAAGCCTTGGAGACACAATAAAGAACATTAGAAAAAGATAAGCTGTTCCAAAACCTAGTGTTTTCTATGGTTAATCATAAACCATAAACAAGTGCATTTATACATATTTCACACTGCTTATTGCTACCTTACTGGTGTTATCAGTTTAAATTTCTTATGAGTAAAACCTAAGCAAAATTCAAAAAGAATTAAGTATGAATTTACTGCTACTAATAAAAACAAAAACAAAAAAAAATTCTATGATAACTCATCGGACTTACAATTAATTACAGAAAGAAATTGAAATTAAATTACACATTATAGTCAGTATAAGCTTTTTGAGGAACCCAATAATAGGGTTTTCTGAAGGGTATATTTATCCTTGCACTTTGAAGAAATGTATGCTAATGTAAATGCAAAAAAAGTCTTGTAAGCTCTGCAAACACTATGTTCTTCTCAAAACAATTTCTTATTTTTTTGGGGACATCTCCTTTCTGATGATATAATTCCAGGTAAACCTTTTGGGAAGATAATAACTATCTTCATCAGTTTTCAACAAGGCCCTGAGTTAACTGTGGATTATTTTATTAGCAAGTGTGCAGATAGTTCCTATCTTATTTACTCTCTTTTCACTAAATATTTAATAATTTGGGGCATCAGGTACATTTTTTCCTGATTAATCTTGAATTCCCTTGACTTGAGAGAAGGAAGTTATCAGAATGTGACACAGTTTTTGCTTATGTCTCTATTTGCTGTATTTGCTATTTTCCTGTATTCCAGTTAACCTTATAACTTCTCTTTTTTTTTAGTTAAACTATAAGTATTCAGTAACGTTTTTAGGGTGAGGTTTATGAGAAGATTAAATATGGATTTATATCTTCTTGCTTTTAAGAAGATGTAAGCACTTTTTCTTTCTAATTAGGTGCTCTAATATTTTATGAATATGAATATTCAAGAAGTACTGAAATGAGATGAGACAATAGTTTTAATGAGGTACTCAGAACTAAACCTTTCTGATTTCTAACTTAAGTCCCAAGCACTACAGGTAACCATCATTACTATTAACTTCAGAGGTGTATGTCTGTGCTATTGCTGTGTTAATCATGTTTGTCCTGGAAATTCTTACCCTGACCACATCTACATTGACTTTGGTGATGGGAACTGTATGTGCACCACCTATCTGTGCAATGTGGTTTATGTTGAAATGGCACATATACATATACACACACACACACATGTATGTAAGCATGCATGTATGATATATTTATGATTTTCCAGGAGTAGAATTTCCAAGTAGACAATTCCAGGAATGTTAACTCTACGGTCCAAATGATTCTTGAGCAGCATTCTTTCTGCTCTGCAGACCAGAGTTGCCTTCTTGTGCAAGCAGGAGGAAAAATGCTTGCAAGATAAGAAACAGATTCGTGATGATATGTTTAATCCCTCAGTTTGGAAAAGATGGTTCAGATTTACAGTTCTCTGAGACGTCAGGTATTCTTAGGAGATGCAAAAGCACTACTGAATCCAGAAGAAACATATATCTTTATTAGAGGAATCTGAATGTTTCAATCTGCTTGTATGTAACACTTAATAGTCTTTATCAATTGTCTGTTTTGTTCTATACCTCTAGCTTTTCAGGGTTTTGTTGTTGTTGTTCTTACAGGAACAATGTTTTTGCATTTTCTATTTAGTAGTGTTTTTGTTACTGAAACAGACTTCCAGTTTGGAGTTTTTGTTTATGAAGAGAATTTATAAGCAAGTATTTTATTAAGTTGTTGTCTACATTTTGACATCAGCATCTACATCAGCATCAGCATCAACATTCTTGTATTGGTATAGTTTACCAAGTGCACATTTAGATCATGTTACTGAGCTTATCATAACATTCTATGTGACCAATTTCTTCACTTGCATAGATTAGTGTAGTTTTAATAAGAACAATTCAGTTTAGATCTCATGAGTATTTGACAGGATTTATTTTCCTAACTTTTTTTACAGGTCCCTTATTAATTGCAAATATCCATGGGTTTAGCACCCACAGTAATTTTGCTTTAAAGATTTTCGAGAATGGATGCATCTTTAATATGCATAGCTATGCCACTTTTTTAACACAGACTTTTTTTTTCATCTTTTTAGTGGAAAATGTCACTATAATAAATGTCAGATATAGCAAAGCACTGAAACTACTACAAATTCATCCATGTAATATCAACATGATGATATAGCAGCTTATTCTTTCCTCCTTGTAACTACCATTTACATACATGAAGACTATTACTCCCTTCTCCTCCCTTAAGTCCTCTAACAACTACAAAATTTTGAATATTTTATTCTACGACATATTTTCTTAATCATTTGTCATTGTTCTCCCCCCATAGTAATACTCAGCTCAGAACAGACTTTTGAAGAGCAAGTGGTATGTGATTTCAGTATAATAATGAACCAATGTTAAGTGCTCTCCTTGAGCATACTTTTCCAGGAGTTACTGGGTTTGGGGATTTTTAGTTGGTTGTTTGGTTGGTTTTGTTTCTTTTTTTAGTACTTTCATTTAGTTCATGTTTTTGTTTATCTTCATATGAGTAGAATATGCGATAGTATCAAAAGCTTTACTGAAGTACGGGTATGCACTTCTCCACAGTCCTCTAACAGAGACAGAAATTTCATTGCTTTAACATCACTTGTTCCTGACAATGTATGCTTTTATGTATATGTACTTGAAAATATATTTGCTTTTATTCATTTTCTAGTTACCTTCTAAAGTGATTATTCTACTTAAGCATTTGCTCTGGAAAAAAAAAAAAAAAAGAAAAAAAGCCCAAGTTACTATTTTACAGTCCCCCAGAATGCCTGAATATTTGTGAACTTTTGTAGTCTACAAAGTAATTTTACGAATTGTTTAAATTAGTCACATGATATCATAGAATTCGAAAACATTTTCAATATCTGAGTAGACTCTAGCTGTACTTATTCCAAGTCACATTCTTTTTGCCCCATTTGGGGTGCTGATGAAGTGAACTACCTACTCAGACTTGACCTTTGGAGTGACATATAATTCATGTTTGATTGATAGTTTAATTTGTTATTCAAATTTGCTAGTTAAAACTAGTGCTTTTATCCTTGATCAAAAACCTTGATTCATGAGTTCTACCAACTACATAGGGAGGATTAGTATGCATATGTATTTATGTCTATTAATTTTAACAGTACTTAATGTCTATTTTTGTTACCTTAGCTGTTATGAAGTGGTCCTAAATATTGACTTACTGAATATGGAAAAAAACAAGAACTTTTGGGCAAAAGAAGTTTTGTACTTAATTTCCTACGGATCACTTTCTCTAGTATGAAACTACCTTTGGATATATTCTTCAGGCACCTGGCAGTGTGAAAAAATATTCTAATAATTTTATTTTCCAATAGATATAGAAAGACATTCTCCAGTAATCTGCAGTTAAAACATTCTTTATCCATTTTATAACACACAAGAAAGAAGGATCTCGCTAGTTTAAAATATTCAGCATCTACTTCAACTCCCAGCCTAGTGTCATTGGAGAATTTCAGCACTTTTTATTCATGCAGCAATGTATATGCAATTTATAAATAATAAAAACTGCCCTAGACCTCGACATTTTTACCAGTTCTGGAATTCCACAAGAAAATATTTTATTGATCACTTTGCCCTTTTTCTTCTATTCTTTGGTCGTCTTTATCTTATTCTCTCATTTCTTCTAGACCAATGTATTACTCCCTTGATAATAACACTTTTGAAAAGCACAGTTAATTTTTATCATGGGGCTCACTGGTCCCACTCTTCTTTAAGAATCAGTCTTTCAGATAAAGCATCCTCTGTTGTTGGTAAAAGTAATTTCTGGTCTAATAAAAGATGCATAATATCTTTTTAGTATAACTTACAATATATTTTCTGAAAATTTAAGTATGGCAAATTGTATCTTCCTTCCTTTATACAATAATCATATTCTCTCTGCAAATTATTCCGGGGAATCAATGAAGCATGATAACTCATCATGATTTCTTTTGAAACTTTATTGACAATTCATTTCATTCATTGAATGGAAAAATGCATTTACATGTATATTTAGGAAAGATATATATATATATATATATATATATGCTACAAAGTTTCTTTGAGAGCAGGAGGGCCTCTGAAAAACAGAAGCAGTGTAAATATAACCATTATTTTTTCAAATGAATTTCTGCAAACTTTCCTCAGTTCTGATGAAACTTCTTCCAGATATTTTAGAGAAAAATTAGAATTAAAAAAAAATTAGAAAAATTAGAATTTAGAATTAAAAAAATTCTAAAAAAAGTCTACATAAATATAAAATGAAAAATATGCTTTAATCTGGCAAAAAAACCTGATCAAATTCAGTGCTAATTCACCACACAGTAAAGTATGAGATCTGCTGTGGCCTCTCACTGGTTTAGTCCCAATTTATACTTGATGAAACTCTCCTGAGGGTATGGACATTAAAGCAAAAAATTGTCCCAATGTTTCCAGTCTCCTTGAGAATAAAACATTATTCAAATGGCTGATTAATTTGAATTTCTAAATGAAAAGGATCTGATTCAGGAAACATAATATCAATCTCAAAATCTTTTATTCTTCCTTTTGCCAGCCTTGCAATGTGGGGAGTATAATGTTGTTGTCTTTTGGTAACAGTCACTATTGTCCTAATTTAGAGCAGTCTAGGGGACTTGTTAAGATGTACAAATGAAGTTCAACCAACCTCAGGATTAAGGAACCAGAGTTATCTTTTGACAGTTTATTTTTTTTTTCAGATTTTCATTCTCAATTATCTTGAAACATCAAATTTTAAACCTTCAAGTTCAGTGGCTTTTATCAGTGGCTCTTTTTATGACTATTTCACAATCTTACAGACTCTCCTAAATTTTAAGTGTTTTCATAAATTCTCCTTTCTCTTCTGTTTATGATCCCAAGTTGTGAACAGAATTTATAGTAAGTCCTTTCAAACACTACATCTGAAAGTTTCTTCATAAACCAACACCCATTTTTTTATTCATAAGACTGTATGCACTTTGCAGTTGTGACTTCAAATTGCGAAGATGCACAATATGCTACAAATTATTTATATTTAAATTTTAAATACATTTATAGTATATAAGTGTTACAAGGTGTTCATTGACTGTTTGTAGAAGCAGGTAGGACTGCTTCATAGGCATTGAGTCTTTGACACTGACTCTGCCACCAGGATGGTAATCTCTGCTAGATCAAACTGTTAGTTACTCATCCAAAATATTCTAGCAAGATTGTGCATTAGAATTAATTTGTAAAAGTCCAGTTCTAAATGTTAATCACAAGATTTACACTTAGGGTTTCTACATGTTACAACTGGGAGAACAGTTTCTGCATTACTCAGAAGAACATGCTAACGACAATGAACAAAAAAATTAAATGTCATCAAACATCATGAAAATAGGATAAATGAAAGTAGAAATGGTTCAGAGTCAAGAAATGAGCTCAGTTAAAGTGAAGTCTTTAATTTACTAATAACTAATTTAGCTGCAATAATTAGAGCCTATTGTGATTGAAAAATGACTTTATTCAGATAGTAATGTTTAAAAGTGATAGTACAGTACAAGTTTAAAAGAGGAAAATTTGTTGAAAAGATTTAGAGCTAGCATTTTAGCTCTGACAGATTGGAACAGTTCCATTACTGCCAGTGGAGTTAGCTGGATTTATACCAGGTAAAATTAACATTGACAACTTCTAACACTTTCCCAATACAAAATTGTGAATCATGGACTCTGTCTTCTCTTATGCAGCTTTTTTTTTTTTTTTTTGTACTTGTAATTTATGATTCCAAAATGATATTTATTTTATTGCATCACCTTTTGCTTTTTTTTTTCCAAATCAATGATTTCCTGGTATATGCTTTTTAATATCTGTTCAGAAAAACTGTTACAAGTAATTGCTTGTTAAATCCCTTCCAGTGATGGAAAACCAAATTAACAAGGTGACTGATATAATTAGAAACATTGTGAGTAATTTTTACATCTACTAAAACAGCATTTGAAAGTATTTTGAAATATTTGAAATACACTTTAATAATTAATATTTATTAAACCCTCCCAGTTACTGCTTGGCCATGGGTCCAATGGTACAGAAAATGCTGATAATATTCTTTACTTCAGTTCAGAATTCTGAAACAATTGTTTGTTCAATAGAAATCCTTCATACTCAATAGAAATGAACAAAATGTTAATATGTCTTTAATTATCAGCCATTTGTTTTACCTCTTTTGTTATTCATTGAAAGTGAAATGTCTGTCACATTTTCTCAGAAATTTGACTTCTGGTCCAAAAGACACTTTAAGTTGTTCTTAACAATAAAAGTGTTAGGTCATCTTTAAGATGACTTAAGTATTTTGCTTGAAAATCAAAGAATTTTAAGAATAGCACAGCACAGACCTAGGAAGCCTTACCTCTAATGTTAATTAGTATTTTTTCATCTTTAGAGCTGATTAAAAGATTATCAAATTAATTTCCTCTCATCAAGATTCTTGGTCTGAATGTCTGCTGGAATGGAAAATATTTTAATGAAGACACTCTCAGGTTTTATTGTAAATGTTAGAGTTGTCACTGAGAAGTTGTCTTCCCCTCCACTTGTGCTGTGACACTGAGGGAGATCAGCACCATGAGACCAGGCTATGAGCAGGCACACACAAGGATACCCTAAGTGCATTGTCTTACAGCAGTTTAGTATATTGCATTTTAAACAAGCCTGAGTGTGATTTGTGGAGCATCTGTCATGTTGACATTGCAGCTTCCATGAGAATCACTGATCTCAAAGCCTCACAGCTGCTCATAGGTGCTTGCAAGCACTAAACCGTATTTTACTGATTTCTAGCACAAGGGAACAGGAGTGTGCACCTACCACAAGCAATCTCTTCCAAAAAAAAAAAAAAAAAAAAAAAAAAAAAAAAAGTTTTATTGATATGAACTTTATTTTTATAAGCAGAACATAATAAAGCAGACAAACTTATTTGACTCTGATAGAATGATGTTGCCATGCCTTGTGCCAAACAAAAATTTGCAATACAAAACACTGTGTGAATGAGAAGGAATGGAAATAAAAATAAACATACAGAAATAGGTATAGATGCTATTCAAAGTAGATAATTGTATAAATACAAAATGTGTTACCTGGCATATAAATGCATACACTTGTTACTATAGCCTTTTTTTTTCTACAACCAAAAATCAACATTTTATTATCTGAAGAAGTTGATCGGTTTCTTTTAATCATATAACTGTGTTACCAGATATTGAAATAACTAGTAAAAAAGATCCTTTTCTAGACCCTGAAAACCTGACACAGATTACATTTAGGAATGGAAGTCATGTCTTTTTATAACAACAAGAAAAGGATAGAAAATGCATGAAATACATTTCAGAACTTCAATGATTCTTAATCTTTTTCAATTGAGATTTAAATATATTGATAATGCAGTCTTTTTGTTCTTTTATTATTTTTAGCAGACCATCTAGAAGAAAATTACATAATTTACAGTCTGAGTTGTCGCTTCCTTTCTTATAGAAAAAACTTCTTCATTGAATACTCTTGTTCAAGAAGCAATTTAGTTCTTATTCCACTTTATAATCAGACATATTTATTCTTATATTCATGTTCAAAGAAATGGAATTAAGATAAGGAGTTAAGATTTTTAATATACATATGAAATAGGATTTCAGGTTTTAGGGTAAATCCACTCTAGCAGAGATAATCCATTATGTGCTACACAATAGAGCGATTTGACTCTGGTCCTCTCCTCACTTACAGACAAAATTTCTAAGAAGGGTTTCCAGCAAGTCCCTCAGACCATTTTAGCACATAATTATGGTCCAGCTGGCTGGAAGTAAGAAAGATTCATCTACTCAGGTGTCATTTAAGATCCCAGGAGAAAAGTGCAGGCCAATTTTCTCCACATGAAAATTCAGGAGAGTTATGTGGGTCATTCCTGGATATCTAAACATCAAGTGGAGACTGTACTACACTGATAGCAAGACTGAGAGTTATGCCAGGTTTGAACTGAATTTTCTTTGTCTTTTTGGACTGAGACTCTGAAACAAACCTCAAAGAGGTATGCCACATTGACTTGTTTGCGTGTAACTGAAATAATTTTTAAAATAGTTTATTTACTAATCTCCTTCACTGTAGTTTAATCAATAAATGGTTAATACAATTTAAGATGAATATGTAGGGAAAGATTTTTACTTACCTCTCTTCACATACAACATGGATTATTGCAGTGCCGTATGGAAAAGAATTCCTTTGAGTCAAGCATAGAAGTAGATGACGTTACTCTCAGGTACATCACAGTATTTGATGAAATGATAACCTTTGAGTGATTATGGAAAAATTGGGGTTAAAAAAAAAGTTTAAAAAAAAATGAAAAAAAAATTTTAAGGGTCCTACTGAAATTTTATAACGGACTATTTGAATAATTTCAACAAGTATTCAGTTGAATTTGAAAATATACTTTGCATTAAATTCTAAATGTTTAAAAACACATTAAAGAATACCAAACACCAGACTTTTCAATGGATGTTGTTTCACTCCATTGGTGAGAGAGTTTCAACTACAAACAGTTAATACAGGCTGGCAAATAAGGGCTGTGTTTTTTGTTGCCAAGGTCAGGCTATCACAGCTCTACCTGCTGTTTCTTCAGCCAATCCCTTCAATTATCGTTCATCTATGATACGAGAGACAACAGGGATGGATATCCCAGACTATCTCCTAGCTGAGCCTGGATTGTTATAAAGATCTCCTTTCTTAGCCCTCTATGCTGATATTTTCTTTTTTCTTCTTTTTTTTTTTCTTTCCCCCTCCCTCCCCCCCCCCATTGTGGAAAGATTCTAGGATGTATTGCTAGGATGTATGGAATGGAAATATGATACAGCCAAAGGACCCACTGGAGAGGTGACATATTTGCTCCCTTTAGTACTAGGTCCTATACATATATGGAATTCACTCTGCATCATGCAGTATTCATGCACTAGGAAAAAAACATTTAGACCAATCCATACGCTTGAAAAGATTCTGCTAATGAGTATAGATACATCTTCCCCAAGAAACTAATAGGTCAGATTGTTCATGAAAACATATAAAGAATGGAATCTTTTTAGCTTCAATCACAGAGTATATTCAGGTGGTGTAGTCTCTTCATTAATTTTGTCAGGAAATAATGAGATAAAATGCCTTATAAATTATAAAGCAAACATTGGTTTCTATTCATTTAGAAGGAAAACAAATCTCTTTTTTTTGGGGGGGGGATAGAATTTTATATAGAGAGGAAAAGAGAGTTTCTTTCATTAACGCAAAGAGCTCTTGTCCAATATGTTTAGAAGCTCTGAGAAGGTGGTAGAGTTTAGTGGTGTAAGTGCATGCACAGAAATGTGCCAGAATGCTCCAAGCCCTGTCCTGCCTGCCTTGGGCATCAGGGAGCTATCCACACGCAAAACACTTAATCCCCTCAAGTGTTTCATTTCACAGCAAATTGTTTGTGAGGTCGATCTGTGATCAAGGTGTGTCAAACTGGCTGTGTTCATGCTGGCCGTTTGCCCTGTACAGATGCACTAGTGCTGTTACATCTCTGCATGTCATTGTAGGCATGTCAGTGTGGCAGGGATAGGACTAGAGGAAATGACTTCAAACTGAAGCATCGGAAGTTCCACAGGAACTTAAGGAAGCATTTCTTCACTGTGAGGGTGACAAAGCACTGGAACAGGCTGCCCAGAGAGGTTGTGGAGTCTCCTTCTTTGGAGATCTTTAAAACCCGCTTGGATGCAGCCCTGTGCCACGTGCTCTAGGTGACCCTGCGTGAGCAGGGGGGTTGGACTCGATGACCTCTGAGGTCCCTTCCAACCTTCGGCATTCTATGATTCTATGATTCTATGATTTCCCAGAGAGCAAGATGGAAGATCTCAGCACACTGACTCCCATCACATCACATGGCACAATCTGGTAGGGGAGTTTTGTGTAACTATTCGGTGCAAGCTCTGTGTTTGCCTTGATATTTTCATTTTCATCTCTTTGTTCTGTGTTTGGAAATACACTGTTGATGACTTCATCCATCTAGAGACAAGACAGTTTTCTTATTGCCATCAGTTCTTGACAGAGTTGTGTTAATTGTGAGAAGATGCTGAGCTCAAAAA
>NW_020456065.1:134142-215301 GCF_003342845.1 Nothoprocta perdicaria | reverse complement strand
AAAAAAAAAAAAAAAAAAAAAAAAAAAAAGACCAAAAAAATACAGCCTGAAAAATTAATGTGGAATTAAAGAGAAAGTCATGAATTTATTAAACTTTTATGACCAGTTAAGAATTAACTATTTGAGCAAAGGTAGAAAACTACGTTATCAGACACTGAAAGTATTGGTGACAAAGAGAGTCCATCAGCTTAGACAGAAATCACAGAATCACAGATCAGCTGAGGTTGGAAGGGAGCTCAGGAGATCATCTAATCCAACACACTGTCTCCAAGGCTGATCACTGTACAAGCTCTCTGGATAATCTGTTCAATTACTTGGTCACCTTTACAGTGAAAAAGCTTTTCCTCATATTTAGATGGAGCTTCCTGTGTTTTACTTTGTGCCCATTTTCCCTTTTCCAGTCCCTGGGTACCACTGAAAAGAGTCTGGCCCCATCCTCTTGACATCCTTCCTTCAGACACTTTTGCACATTGGTAAAATCCTTCTCACTCTCTTCTTCTGGCTGAACAGCTTCAGCTTGTTCAATACTTCCTCAATAGAGATACTCCAGTCCCTTAATTATCTGAATTCTGAGTACTATTCTTGTGTTAAAGCTGAGGTCACTGACAGAAGCTTTGAATTTCAAATATTGGTGTTAACATCTTGAATAAATAGATGTGATTCATGTTGCTCAGAATTATGAGTTTCCTTATTTGTGTTTTGTCCAGGTGTTATCTTATAAAAATAAATAAATAAATAAATAAATTTGTGTCTATCCTCAAGCACACAAGTGTGATGATGGGTAAATTTTCCAGGTGAGGAGCAAAGAGGCAGCAAGGATGTGTGGTATAGACACAATGTGCCTACCTCTTCTTATAGCTGCATTTAGGAAAAAAAAATAGTAATTGACAGTGGAAGATTATATTTTCTGATATGGAGCTGCTCTGTGAGAACAGTATTCTCCAAGTCTACTGAAACAATCTTTGTGTGCCTATTTAATAAAAATAAGGAATGATTTTTCACAGGCTCTTTACCAGAATCTATAACAGAAAGTTGAAAGTAGCCAGTGATGTAGCCATGCTTTTCATGCCGACAGAAAAACCTGGCTCTTCAGTACTTACCCCAAACTTTTTCTTCCATAAAAGACTTCTCAGTATAGAAACTCTAATGTTATCTTGGCATTTGTATTCAGTAAAACTGATTCTTTTAGAAAGAAATTCTACATCCAGCTTTTCAGGTTAAACGGAGGTTAGATTTCAAAAGACTATTCAGAATAATTTTGCTTTTTAATTATTTTCAAATATAGCAATTATAAGCTTACAGTCAATTATATCATTTAACAGATTTTTCTTTGCTAAGTAAAAAAATCACTAGATGGAATACCATGTCTAAGCTGTATAGATCTATGTAGCATAAGAGTTACCTTGGCAGAAAGTAAATATATACAGTGTTATCAGCTACAGTTTCAGACCTAATACTGTATCCATATATAATTAATCCTATAGAAGTGTAAATTAATACTTGTAACTTTGTTTTGAGAAGTATTTAAAGCACTATCAAGATCAAGATTTGCCTTGGTAAGTTTTTATTTGCTCTTTCTCTCTGAAAATTACTTTTTATCTGTACATGTCATGTTGGATTTAGTTATCAAGGAAGTATGTCATTTCAAAGCAAGAAATACCTGAAAGCCAAGGGAGGGAAATACTCAGATGATAAAATGATTGTAAAAGCATAGATTCAATATATGTAAACACAAATACAAAATGCACCCTTGAAAACCTCCTAGAATTGGAGGAAAATGACCTTCTGAACTTGAAGTCTTGCATTAATGTGTTGTGAGAAAAATCAAAGAAATGAACAATTGCCACCTTCAAAAAAATCACAATATAACTTCACATGAAGTTGTACAAAATACAGTATACAGAGTATCCCTTTAAACTGTAATATGGATTTGGAGGAAGGATTAAGTCAGATTGATGGAGACAAAATAACACTTCAAGTACTAGAATGTATTCAACAAATATAATGACACTAGCTGAGAAGAAGAATCATTAATATGATCAATACTTTTTCTACAATAATAGTCTCTTTTACGAAAATCTTGTAACATAAAGAAATATGGTAGGGTAAAGCCCTTTAAAGATTTACTATTTCTCAGGTGACTGGGGAGATGACAGCCAATTATACTTTACAGTTATATTCTGAATTGTACAGAAGGTTTATGCTGCTTAACCTGCTAAGCCCAACTGTGGGATGAGGGATGTCCAAGTGAGCAAGTGAGCTAAATAAAATGGTTCATGCAGGAAATTTAAATGTTGTGGAGTTCAGTATCCTACTGCAAATGATGCATCCTATAACCTCAGATTACCTATTCTTGCATTCTGATATCAATCACTTTTAACACTGTCTCTGCCGAGGAAGTGCTATTTTTTTCAGCAATACTGGGAACTCTAAGACAAGCAGCAGCTCGCTTTCCTGAAACAAGGGACATTTAGAGCTGTGGTTTATCTGCTAAGCTAACAGTGCAACCAGGAGTGATCGGACAGGCTCCAAAGGTGGCTCTAGGTGTATATTCCCATGTCCCTTGACTCTGGGATTAAACCAAAGGCTGTTCCCCTTCACACTGCTCCTGGAATCTCTTCAATATTCCCACAGAAGACCTCTGATTATAGAGGTTTCCCACAGAAAATCTCTTCATTAATTCAAGTAAGCCAGACTGCTGAGGGCTTAATGAAATAAGGAGCTTGTATGCCTGGAGGCCGAATCAGTTATTTCCAGCACATGTAGTCATTTGCCTTTTTAACACATACTTTTAACCAAACTGCATTCTTCTAATGTTGTCTTAATTACAAAACGCTACCTTATTGCTGTATGAACAAACAGCTCTGAACAGAATACTGTCTTGATCACTCAATTGCCATTAAATGGTTGTAATAGAGCATAGGAGTTCATGACTGCAGACTGGTAAACTGTGGCAGTACGAATTGCATCCACGCCATCTACACTTAGCCTGAGACTAGTCATTTGCTTTCAGGATTATAGAAACTAACTTCTCTTGCACTAGTACAGGCTGGGAAGAATAAATTTCACTTTCTGATGATTGCTTACAAAATCACTAGTACAAGTGGGGGTATAAAATTACAAGCAGAAAGCATGACATTTATTTATTCCAATTTATATTATCGCACCTCATTAAATATTCATTTGTCCTGTTATATTATGTGTTACTATTGTATGGCTATTATATGCTACATATATTATTACTATTATGTATTTTATACTCCAATAATAGAGTTGCAAACAAGACACAGGTAAGTACTGTTAAGATGAAAGGTGGAAAGAATCGTTCAGTTACTGAAATAGCTATTACTGCCTAAAAAGGACCCCTATTTCATCATAAAAATAATTTAAAAGATACATTTCAAGACCACATTGTGGAATAAGCTTTCAGGCTCTAGTCTGCTAAACCTGAGGCTTTTGTTATGAGTGATCTTGAGATCTAGCACTATGCAGCACATCTGTACAAAAACCACAAAAATCTTAGAAGAACCATCTGCTTAATGCTATAGAGACAAATACTACATGTGACAATGCACAACAGTTTAATGAAGAGTGCAAAGAGTACTCATGGAAGGTATTAAAATGTTCCGGTCCTTCTACATCCTTCCTTGCCTGCTGCAAGAGACAGGGCACCGTCTGTGACATAACCTGTCTGGGTTAATCCACTATGACCCTTCTTACATTCTCGTGCTCTTATGGTGATGAGCAGTGCCAGTGATAGCCTAGCCAGGTGGTACCCCAGGGCGAGATAAGAGTCAGTATTCTGTAAAACAAAGAGAATAGTCCATGACCGAGCAGCTATTTAGAATCCTAATCCTATCAAGAGATGCAGAATTTCCCTCTATTTGTGGTTTGTATTTGATAGTTTTGTGGAAAGAACCAAAAAACAGGCATCGTAGGACATGCAAAGATAAAAGCAAAAAAGTGTCCCATGTTTTTGCCGCTGAGGCTTTTCTGTAGCAATGACAGCCTAATGAATTCATACCGTTTGCCTGAAATTTCTCAGCCCTGTCTCCATCCACATTTCTGCACGTAAAGTACCAGACGTTTAGCTATGGTAAGAAAACTATGTGACCAAGCTACAGACTTGTTTAAGTAAACGGCTGAGGTTAAAATCAGCATATTGGAGTTGCCTAAGTTTCTCAATTACATAACATAACAATAATGTTATCCACTGAGGCATCAGAAGAAGCATCCAGAGGCAAAAATTTCTCAATTCAGTATGACTCCTGGAGCTAGCACCTCATGGAACTGTGGTTTATGAAAGATCACTTCACAGACTGATAGTTTCCCTCTGAAAAAAAATCAAAACTTTTGATAGGATTTGTCTCACAGGACTACTTCATAACTTAACTTTTTCTCTTTTCCCCCACTTATTTTTTATGGCTGTATTACTGATTATACTATCAAAATGTGTCATGAATTGTATTATTCCATGGGCTTCTGCTGGCCAAGGTCAATACCTGAAATATCAAACTTGGCTAAGTACTTTATCAGGGCTTAATGCTAGGAGGGCACTGGGCCATTCATTATATCAAGATCAAGAAAATATTGTATATTATTTATATTCCAGAACTGAAGGCTGTAAGCATGAGCCCAAGTGCAACTGATTAATGAGATAATCCACAGTTCAAGTGTGTTTAAATACACTTGTTAGTGTGAACTGAGACTTTCCAAGATGAATGATCAAAGTAGAAATGCAAAATGAAAAAAAGAGATGAAAACAACAAATGATGACAATTAATGTAGGAATGTAACATTAAAGAACTTGATGTTATTCCTATCACAAAATAAAATATTTCTTGTGAGTTTTAATTATAAGTTAATTTGTAATTCTTAAAATGTCTCTAAATATTTATATTTTATAAGCTATTTTCCTATTGAAATGCTGCAAAGCACTTCACTCAATTATGTAAATGAAGAATGTATAGATTTCTAAAAAAAGAGGCAGATTGCAGACCTTTCATTTTGTAACTCCCCGCCTTCCCCCCCCAGATTTCTGTTGAATAATTGAAAAAATAGTGCAAGGAAAGAAACAAGAAAGAATTGTCTCTGGATACTAACAAAACTCTTTTAACAGCAGTTACTTTTATCATCTGGTTGAAAAACTAGCAGGCTGGAATATTTTTGCAAAATACACTCAATTTCTACAAACAGCTGACATCACTAATAATGCACTTCAGATGAACATGCTCACAAACTACACACATTTAGTACACAATTCCACTCTATATTCTCAAGTTATTGATAATTTCTGATTAGAATTAGACTTTGAAGTTTCTCCCTAACACAAGCAAGAAATGGAGGCTTTGACTGTTATGAAAATGATAATGCACTTGATGCATGCACAAACAGGGCTGCAAGTTCCTACATAGCAGCATTTTGATACCGAAAGGAAAAACCTTATCTTTCCTGCTCTGCAGAGGATCTTCTTTTACCTAGCCTTCTTACCGCTATACAGATAGTTACAAGGTGCATAGTAGAAGTCAATAGGTTTTAGTAAAAACAAACTTGCATACATACAGAAAAAAAGATTAGAGTTTTCCCTTGGACAGAGGTCCTACTATTTCTTTCACTACCCCTATCTTTGTGCATGTTGTAAGTCAGAACTAAAAAAGCATGCACAGGTGATAAATGAAGTCTGCTTTTGATATGCTATTCTTGCACCACAGATCGGTAACTGATGCCACTTTCTGGTGCTCATCTCACAGTTTTCTTGGAAAAGAGATGCTCAGTGTCAGGGAACAAACAGGGAGCTTCATTTCATTGCTCTGGATGCATTCAGCTTGCCTGATTGCTCCATGTAGGTGCAAGCCTATTATGCAAATCAAGATAAAAATCATAGCTTCTGGCATTTGCAGAACTAGTTCCACATGCATTTAACAGCATTTCTGTGGCTTTGTTAATATTATCAAGTAAACTAATGGAAGACTATGTGGAAGCCTGTTTAATTTGACTGCTATCAGTTCTACTACTGAACGATTTTTTTTTTTTAGGCCCGCTTTAATGGCAAATATATCTCATTCTCCTAAGAAATATAATACTTCATCCTTAAGGAAAATGAAATAGCTTTCCCTTCTAAAAGACTACCTAACTTGCTCCTAGGTTTGCAACTCTTTGCTGCCTTTGTTAAAGGAATGACAAACTTAATATCAGCTTTTTAAAAGCCAGATATTCCTGGCAAAGAAGCATGTTTTCTGAGCCCATTGAGAACACGCTGCAATTGATGGGATGTTATAATTTGGTTTTGGCTCATTTTCCTAGTCAAAAGAGCTCTAGGCTCACTAATTGCCCTGATAAACATCTCTCCCAAACCTGTTACTATTAAAGCAAACACTAAATAAAAAATGACCTACATCCAAAAGCATAAAACATGGTACAGCAGTGCTATTGCTTATTAAAAAGATTACTTTTGCTCATATCAAATAATTAATCATTAAATACAGCTAGATGACTACATGTAGATTAACACCAAAAAAAGGTATGAAAGACAGATGGGGAAAAAAAAAGGCTTAGTTTTTCCTCTCATTAAGAACAAAAAAATCAAAAAATGTAAGTTTAAACAATTTTTCAAGTTTTTGCTTTAATACATTTGCTTATCATACCTCTTCTTTTAGACTTATATAAATATATATATTTTTAATTCCTATAGACATGCTCATCTTGTAAGACAGGAATAGTAAATAATTTTCTGTTTTCATGAAAAAAAAAATTCATTAATAGTAGAATTATGTCTACTATCTAAGCAAGCATATGTAATCAGGAATGTTGATATTATGAACTAATATTTCATTCATAATCATAGCTCATGAGTCTACCTTCACATTAATTTTATACTTTTATAGCTAGCAGTGTAGTCAGGCTAAATACAAGTAAAAAGAGTTTATGCATGACTAATATGGGCAATGCCATATTTATCCATTGTCTGAATACACAAGCAAGTAAGTTTGCCCAGCACTGTATTTATTACTATAGTAGTAGCTTTGTCTATTGTTTTAAAATATTAATGAAAGGAAAATATAAAGTGTACATAGGTAATAGTGATGTCATTATGTTTCAGTCTGTGTAACTACTACTATTCCTAAACCATACATAGGTGTCTTCAAGGACGACTTCATGAATATCTTAAAATGTGAATTTGTCCAGGGAAGTCTCCTCTTTAATCATGAGTCAGCTGTCACAGATCAAATTGGCAGTGTGATGCCCCTGACACTTCAAAAATATTGGCGTGGAATTCTGCCCTACAAAGGCAGTGTAATAGATGTAGTACCCATCTGCTCCATCAAACAAGGTTTCAGAGGGGCATCAGCACTGTGGGTGCATCCCTCCGTAAAGATCTCTATGGAGGTTTAATAAACTCTTATGTCAAGAGTCATAACTTTGGTTAGCCTTTAATACTGTAAACCAACAGAAGCAGTTAAGGGCCTTTTCTGAGACATACAGAGAGGAATTTAATTAAATTGCTAATGCACTTTGACTGAAACCAAAGTCTTAAAGAGATCATAACGTTACAGTTAGGCCTCTTAAGGGGCTAGTAAGTTTTACTACCCTACCAAAAGCAAAGAGAAAAACCTTTGTAAACATCATTACTTGTTGAATGAAAAAAAGTATTTTACATTCACGTGTCTATTCAGTTTGGCTTACATGTAAACTGTACAACATGTAATCTATGGCTATATGAAGGGAGGAAAAAACACAGTATTCATGACTAATTTTGTTTAGCTAGGTTCCCTTCCTATCTTCAGTAGACCATTGAGAATTCTGAATAGCAAATATTCAAGCTAGAGGTTTCTCTCTATTGTTAAAACTCAAAAATAATAGAGATTGTGCAGACAATTCTAATACTCTAAAACTGAAAACATTATAATCATGGAATGTGGACATCCAAAGCATTGGCACTCATCTCTGTTGCCAAATGATTAGGGACTAAAGTAATTACTGTACATACTAATTAACTAATAAGATGAAATTTTAATGTATTAGTCCATACACACCATTGTAAAACAACATAGTGAATAGAATTCAGCTGTCATGATTTTCAGCCTACTTTAAAATAGATGTATGTTGTACAAACTCTCCTTAATCTCCATTTACTAATTCTATGAGAAAATACATTTAGGTACATGCAAAAAAAAAACGCAAAAAACTGTCATTCACTGACAGTAGCCCACAGCAAGTGATGGTGTTAGAGACATTTTAAAAAGCATTTCATATCTTTTCTAAGAAGATAATATTGATTTACCTCAAACTGTAAATCAGAACATGATTTGAAAACAGTTCTATTTTTGTAATCAGGAATATTAGTCTTGTTGAAATACATCTTATCTAGATCTAGATTAAACAATTCTCTCTCCACTGAATGTATGATTTGTCTCCGCATAGAATCTTTTTGTCTACATATAGTATAGATGGCTCACTTTTTACTAAACAAAGGTGAATTTAAAAATAGTTTGGATATTAAAATGCAAAAAGCTAATGAATTTAGCAAGACTCAATGTCTATTGGCAGATTTTTTAAGTAGGATCTCTAATAAGTCATCTCTATGTGACTTTGTTAACATTCTAATAAATAATTTTATAGAAAAAATCATTCTCAAGTTATTTTAGGAAGTGAGAGATTAAATAGGTCTTTGAACAGATATCTAAGCTGTTCAAAGGCTCTAAGCTGTGGAAAGGTTTAGAAAATGGAAGCTACCAGATACAGGCAGGCTCTGTTTAGGGATTCCCCAGAGACACCAGACAATTATAATCAAACCTTTATTACTTCAATCCTTTCAGTTCCAAAGCAATTCACTTTTTCAGACATGGAATTACAGATATGTACTTTTTTTTTTTCCAAATTACTAGTCCAATGCAGCTAAACCTAGAAAATGTTCAACTTTAAACTCTTGAGCTATTCTATCTCAAGCCCACCAAAATTAGGATTATTCAGCAGTCTAAGTGCACTTAAGGAACTCAGTATTTCCAGGGTACTTTTTATTGAGCATTTAAAAGCCTGAAAAGATGAGTAATTGGCCACAAGGTCTCATTGAGCAGATTACCTTGTTTTGTAGAATATAAGAGGACTAAATAGCTTTACTATAGAAATTAAGATTTGTAAAGTCTGCTTAGCTTTTCAAAAGGTGGGCTAATGTGCAAAGGGGCAAGTTAGTCACACATTAGCCAGTCTCTCTTAATAAAACAAAGTCAAAATTTATTCCACATTAAAAATTAAGAATTTTGCTTCTGCTTTTCATCATTGAATCTACTTTTATCTACTTTTTTTTTTTTTTTTTTTTAACACTGATCTTTTACTGTTTAGAGTAGAGCTTAGGCTTTCTTTTATTCTGAGACTATGAACACTGAGAACATTTTACTATTTAAATGATGGATTTACTTCTTTAGATGTAGCAGAGTGGCAAACTATACTTAAAGAATATAATTTCTGCAGGAAAAGTTTGACTATGGCCAAAACATATGGCATATACATCATCTCTTAAGTAGGGCTACTTGAAAGTGTAAAAATCATTTGTAAATGGGATCCTTATTCTTAACACCAGTATCTGGGAGCAATATGATATGTAACGATATATCTCATATCTCTGAATGGGATTTATATGTCCTAAAATACTTGACCACTTACAAATTTTGCTGTTATATCTCATTATATCACAGCTGGGAAAAAGATTCATGAAAAACAGCATTATTTTATGGAAAGATACTAGTCCATTGCCAATTCAAAAATGTATCCATTTAACAAGAACTGCAGAGAACAGTGCAGAGAAATAAAGTTAATATTGTCTCTTAGGTTATTTAAAGATGTTTCTAATGCATTACACAGACTCACACAGAATGGTTAAGGTTGGAAGGGACCACTAGAGATCATCTAGTCCTGCTGCTCCAGCAGGGACACCCAGAGCATGGGGCACAGGGTCTTATCCAGGCAGGTTTGGAAGATCTCCAGAGAAGGAGACTCCACAACCTCCCTGGGCAGCCTGTGCCAGTGCTTTGTCGCCCTCATAGTGAAGAAGTTCTTCCTCACATGCAGATGGAACTTCCTGTATTTCAACTTGTATCCATTGCCCCTTGTCCTGTCATTAGACACCACTGAGTGAGGCCCCTTCCTCCTTTCATTCACCCTTCAAGTATTTATACACATGGGTCAGATCCCCTCTCAACCTTCTCAAGGCTAAACAGGCCCAGTTCACTTAATCTTTCTTCATAAGATAGATGCTCCAGTTCCTTAAACATCTTTGTTGCTCTCAGCTGGACCCTCTCTAGAAGCTTCCACATCCTTCTTATACTGAGGAGCCCAGAACTGCACACAATATTCCAGGGGCAGCCTCACCACGGCTGAGTAGAAAGGCAGGATCCCCTCCCTTGACCTGCTGGAAACACTCCCCCTGATGCAGGCCAGGATCCCATGGGCCTTCTTGGCCATGAGGGCACACTGCTGACTCACGGGTAACTTGTTGTCAACCAGGACTCTCAGGTGTCCCTCTGCAGAGCTGCTGTCCAGTAGGTCAACCCATAATCTGTACTGGTGCCGAGGGCTATTCCTCCCCAGGTGCAGGACACTGCACTTGCACTTGTTGAATCTCATGAATCTCTTTCTGCCCAACTCTCCAGCCTGTCCAGGTCCCTCTGGATGGCAGCACAGCCCTCTGGAGTATCAGCCACTCCACCCAGCTTGGTATCATCTCCAAACGTGATAAGGGTGCACTTTGTGCCCTCATTCAAGTCATTGATGAACAAGTTGAACAGCAGCAGACCCAGTACTGACCCCCTGGGGGACACCACTGGCCACAGGCCTCAAACAAGACTCAGTCACATTTATCACCACCCTCTGAGCTCTGTGATCCAGCCAGTTCTCGATCCACCTCACTGTGCACTCTTCTAGTCCACACTTCCGGAGCTTTTCTATGAGGATATTATGGGAGATGGTGTTGAAAGCTTTGCTGCAGTCAAGGTAGACAACATCCATGGCCCTCCCATCAGCCATACAGCCCGTCATCGCATCATAGAAGGCTATAAGGTTCATCAGACATGACTTCCCCTTGGTGATTCCATGCTGACCAATCCCAATCACCTTCTTTTCCTTGACATGCCTAGAGATGTTCTCTAGGATGAGCTGCTCCATCACCTTTCCAGGGACAGAGGTGAGGCTGATCGACCTGTAGTTTCCTGGCTCCTCTCTCTTGGCCTTTTGAAGACTGCAGTGACATTGGTCTCTTCTGGTCCTCCCGCACCTGCCCCATTCTCCATGACCTCTCGAAGATGATGGAGAGCAGCTGAGCAATAACCCCGGACAGTTCCCTCATCACTCTTGGGTGCATCCCATCTGGGCCCATAGATTTATGGATGTCCAGTTTGCCTAAATAACCCCTAAACCAACCCTCCTCGACCAGTGGAAATTCTTCATCTCTCCCAGTTCTCCCTCTTATATCTAGCCTCTGTAATTCATGGGGACTAGCCTTAGCAGTAAAGACAGAAGCAAAGAAGGCATTTAGTAACTTGGCCTTCTCTGAACCATCTTTTGAATAGATTATTAGGTCAGAAAAGGTTAGGTCAAAAAGTTTATTAGGTCAAAAAGTTTTTAGTTGTAAGGAGGAAAAAGCCCTCATATGTTAAAGCATGAAGCATTTAAAGCAGGTTAGAAAACTGACCTATTAATGACAATATATAATTAATTAAATATATATATAGTCAATGTCCCAGTGTCCTTCAAGTAAATTATGAAAATTATGGTTTTTCTCCATAATTTTCATGATGCAGGGAGGTTATATCTAATCTAGACTTCATTCACTTCTGTAAAACCCAAAATGATACTTCAAATTGTGTTTCTATCTCTATTTACTGCCATTTAAACCTCCATCATTAATTAGTTTCCACTCCAGACACAGATGCATGTCGTATTTCCAGAAATATGATGGAAAATATGACAGAAATGACAGAAAATATTCTGTCTATCAGAATGAAATGAGATCTGCACCCTGCCCACCACCACCTTGGAAGGATCCTGCTCTGAAGAGCAAAATGAATCTAAAGACTCAATGATCACTAGTTTTGAAGCGACTTGGGGAAATCCAAAAGTGCTTGTTAATTTTACAAGGTATCATCTTACTAAACTTTGCAAAGACAATGTCTTAAATGCTATGGGATTCTCAAGTTGTTGGAGCTAATACATCTCTAATCACTCACATCCTCTGCAATGTCTTAACGAGTTTGTTGGGCAGTAACTGTGGGTCCTATTGTGGCAGCAGATGTTCTCTTTTGCTGAACCAATTCTGCAGCCTTGTCTAGGGACACGTCAAACAGCTCTGTTCTGTCTCTGTTTGAAAACCATCTCTGAAATTATCAGCACTGGTATTTCCCATTCACATATATGCCTACAGTTTCTGTAACTTGATTGCTTTTCAATCTGACATATATTTACACATATTAACATTTCACCATCTTTTCTTTCTTCCATGTGAAAATCTTATGAATCAAATACAAATGTTGCTTCCTGTTTTAAAGAAAATGAGGGTATTGTTCTTCTGGCTTTTTGACCATATTATTCCTCAGATAGAAGACACGTAGTTTTCCATTTGTTTAAATATATATGGCCAGTTTTTATATTAATGCTATAATGACGTTAGGTTAACATCACCATAATATTTTTATCTCATTTTAATTATATTAATATAAAGAAATAAGAGATTTTCTCAGTAATACTATGTAATACACTGTTTTAATGCTTGAAGTTCAGAGTATTTATCTGTCTGGTACATATTTGATGCTCAAGGTAGCCCATTTTAATTAAATCTGTTAATTTGGGGAATGAGTAATGAATAACTACCTCAATCTGTTTTTATGTAACTCTCATTACAATATAAATAAAAAAATCTGAGCTGAATAAGACTGAAAATGTACATAAGACAAACAAAAAAAACTTTAAATAAGGTAGACCTATGAAGAATGTCAGAACTTATATTCTATTTTACTCTGCAGTTATACATAGCATTATGTTTGCCATCAGTCCTTCCTTTCAAAAGATAATTGGTGCTCACACCATGTTGTAGGTTATCTCAATCATCCTTTTTTTTTTTTTTTTTTTGGCTAGAGGAAAGACAAACATACATTTCTCTGTCCAAGAAAGTACCCTAAACATTCATTTATGGAAGTTCGAGTCTGAGGGGACTGTCTGTGCCCTGTAGAAACTGCCACACTTTGAAGGATGAGCTTAAAAGTAATAAAAAGAGGCAGAAAAAAAAAAAAAAAGACTGTGATTCTACAGTCTAGCATATACCACCTTTTTCTTGGATAGAACGATCACTTTCAATTAATATTTGTCTATGAAATAATGCATATTCAGGATTTTTTTATGGAAGCAATGCTTTCTTTATATAGGTAAAGGAACTGAAGGAGAGATTAAAAGCGTGCTGAAGATCTAAGTCTTAGATGGAATTGCTTGAATTTTCTTTGTCTACTCTTTGAGCTGGCAGTAACTAAAACAGCTTTGATCCAGCCATAGCTTGGGTGCATTACAGCAAGTTACCTACCATCTTTGAAGCCAGGGAGCATTTTTCATGTCCTTAATCTCTCTGTCTCTCTGAATACATACTAATGTTTTTGTTCTTAGGAGTTAATAGGTTCTTCAATCTCTAACATTCTGATTACAGCTCAGTCTCTGAGCTCACAGGCCTGTAGTCAATAAGCTGCAAGCTAAGACCAGTTTCAATCTAACAAGGGGCAGAGGGTGTCACTGACTGTAATTTCAGGCATCTGTCAAATCACAGTGTAGCTGCATAGTTTTTGCACACAGCAACTTTAGTGGCCTCCATCTGCCTGTGCTCTCAGGAAGTAGATGTTTTATTTGTTAGTTTATTCTTTTTCTGGGAAAACCCAGAAACTGTGAAGTCTGAGAAAATATCCTCAGCACCCTAGTATGACTTGTAGTTTTGGATTAACCATGCTCTGGGCTAGACTAGAACTAGACTAGCTGGACTCCTGGGTTAGAACAGGCTAAATTCTGACCAGCTTGAAGCCTGCAAAGAGTAAGGCTGCATCTGCCATTCAAACCAAGACCATTTAGTGTCAAGATGTATCCCTGAAAGGGCCAGAGAGAACACAGCTCTTGCAGGCAGTGCTTTGTCAAATCTGTCACCAAGTATTTAGGCCCAAAGGAAAACAGAATGAATTGCAAAATTACGTGGCAGCAGCAAAGCAGCATGTCATAGCACTGATTTTCAAACATGACATGTTATGTTGCTGAATCATACTATTCCTCACCTGTATAACACAGTTTAGAAAGTTTGTAACAACTATATTGATTAATAGGTGCCAAGGCTGCAAATCATGTATTTTACACATATTAGAACTTTTCTGTTATGGCAGCAATTGTCAGACACTTCATGGTGACTCCTGCACCATGCTTGCTCTAGGAAAAATCTCTCAGGAAACCCAGTATTTGTATGTGAAGATTGAAGGAGACATCTTTTTACCTGTTGAAACCCTTAAAAATCAGCCATTAGTTTCAATGTAGCCACATTTTTTTTTCCTGTTTTACTTTTCCCCTGGATCTGTCACCAAATCATATATTTTACATCTTTTCTGTAGAATATTCTATATGTTGCCTATTAGGAAATATAGTGTGTGTTCAGATGTGCACAAGAAAAGCAACAGTTACATTATTTCACACTCCACAACACTACAATTTCAAGAGCAGATTTAGAATAAATATCTATGCACAGTGAATTGAACTTACAGGATCCAAGGAGCAGACACTCAAGAAAAATGTAGTTTCATTCACAGTGATATCGTAGGTACATTTGCATTTACTTCCACTTTTATGTAATTCCACCCATGATCCTTATAAATCTAGAATTTTGCTTTAAAAGTCAAGCTTTTAATATTCTTTTCCTAAAGGGTAATTGGCAAGACAAGGGCTACTCTGTGGAAAATTCTCACCCTGGTGGATAAAAAGCTATGAGCATTCCAGACAGCATGCCTCCATATCCCTATTTCTTCACATCAAATTAATTTGTTTTCCACGTAAAGGACGACCATCTGATATTGTCCAATACCAGAATTACAGATTCTTGTTCTGATGATGCTCTGATTTATGCCAATGTAACTGAGAAAAGAATCACGTTCACAAGCATAGAAACTGATATGCAGTAACTGTCCACTGTGAATTCTCTTAGCTTATGGCAAACACAAAATAAATTGAATTTTCTTAGCTTTCCTTCATTCTAAGTTAAATTAAGTTTCACTGAAATGGAGCACTCAAATGGATATTTATTGTGGATCTGCCAGCATGTGGTACTTTATTACCCCTCAGAAATGTTTTTGTTTGATGTATCAGGCAGAGAATGTTGCAGCTTTTCACAATAAACAAGAAAATTAGTGAACACTTTACTACTTAGTGCCAGATTCAGTGGAGCCTTGTGGAGAGGATGAAATAGGGTATTTATGAAACAAAAGCTTCAAAGTGCTTGTGAAGAAAAGGGAAAAAAAAAAGTCAACATAGCAAGCTGAAAAAAGCAGAAGGTTGTTAAATTCTTGAATATAATGAAAGAGGAGAGAAAAAAATGTAGATCATGAGTCATAAATCTTTTTAAGAAAGAATTTCCTTATATGAAAACTTAAAAAATTTGGAGGATACAAAAATCTTGATGATAAACTTTCTTAAACTGTGGTTTGATGATACCTTGGGGGAATATAGGGGAAAAAATATATAGTATTTTTTATATTATATGACTATTTTTTTAAAAAAAGACAATTTAAAATTTGGGGCCCCAAATCATCTTGTTTGCTGCAAGCACCCCTTTGGGCTTTGAGGCCCATGTTGTTTAAGGGAAGCATCACAGACTATCAAAACTGATGTATCACTTGCCCAACTTACCAATATTGAACACTTTCAGTAGGTCCCAAATCTTCTCATTATATAATTGAGTAATATCTTGATTTTTTTTTTTTTTTTTTTTTTTTTTTTTTTGGTCTGGCAAAGTTTTGTGCCTCTAGAGTGCCTAAATCAGTGACATTTTTATAGCAATTGTACATTATTTTCAATTCATGAACTTTCATAATCTGATCTTTAGTCAAAACTCCCAGAGAATAACAGAGGAGATAAACTAGGATGATCACCATGTACAACGAAAGCATGTACAGTTCACTTATTATTTCCAATCTATTACCCTCTAGTGTCTGCTTAAAGTAAATTACAGCAGCTCTTTCCTGAAATGTCAGACACATTCAAAGGAAAGAAGTTTTGATCTGCCACTATTTGCCTGTGCAAGTTCAGCTTTCTCAGGCACAAACTGCAGAAGCTCTTGCTTAATTCAGTAGTGCTGAGATCAGTAGAGAATCTCCTCCCACATTTCCTCTTGTTCTTAAAAGTTTTTTAGTCCTTTTTCTAACAATATAATATCCTTCTGATATAAACACTAACGCGGAGGATAGAACTTTTTCAGCAGTATCAAACACACGTTTTCCAATGACTAGCTCATCTATGTTTTCATGACAGCATTGATATTGTCTCTGCAAGATACTCACCTTGCTTTGTTTCCTACTATTCCTCCTTTACTTTTAGCATTCCTATAATTCCATTCAGTCAGTTAGAATAATGGCAAGCAATGTAAATACAAACAAACAAAAAGCAATAATGGATCTTTAGCTACAAGGTACTGCATATTCCTGCAGAATCTCAGTTACGCAAAGCTATATCTGTCTTGAATAATATCAGACAATATTCCCAGATGCTAGAGCAAGTTCGTCTATGAGTGTATCTGTGTGAGCATTTTACTTTGATCACAAATCCTTTGTTGAAGCAAAATTCCCAGTTATTCCAGTTTACCAAGCTTTAGTGTGCCCTGTGGAGAGTGAAATAGAAATATGGAAAGGAGTATTTTTGAAGGAAAATAAATGTATATCATGAATGTTAAGTGGCTTTCAGTTACAGGACCAGATAGGTCCAGAGGACCTCCCTTTTCCTGAAATACATTCATAATGTTGATGTCCGTTGCCAATTCCTCTATAGATCCTCATGTTGCACTACTTCCAGAAATAACCTAGATTATTAAACAGCCATTGGCAGCCCAGGCCAATTACCAATTGCCCACAGCTAAACAACTTTGGTCATGTTTCAAGAGCTGTTACAGTGATTACATAACCAGCTCATGACTGTTAACCACTTTATTTTAGCTTTTGTGCACCAGAATGTAACAGCTATACATACACTCACCTCTGTAACTAATATTCTAATTCTGTAACTTCTATTTGGTAGGCAATGATAGGAATGTTGGAATATTGACTTAGCAAGGATCTTGCTAAGCAAGGAATTATTATTGACAAGGATATTGACAGCAAGGACCTTAAATGTGACAGGCATGGGATAGGACTGGAACCACTAAGGCTATAAGCAACTCACCAGTGGTGAGTTATCCTCATTAAAGGCATGTAGAGTTAGAAAACAGCAAAAACAGTTTTAGGGATGATAAGGAGAACAGAGAACATTTACCTAACATATGTACAACTCACCATATGTAATATATTTGGATGAAATTTGGAACTAGAAACCAAGTAAGAGAAATGTTTAGAGACTGTAGACATATAAAAAATGACAGACATAGAAAAAGATACAGAAATAGATGAAAAAATGAAGGGAAAAAAATTAACATCAAATTTCTCCTGGTGAAGAACTCAAGATGCTGAAGACTCTCCTTAATACCTCTGCCCATCCCAGACTAGAACGATTGTTCTTAGCATTCAGAGGGGAAAAAGGAGAGTCATAAAAGCAGAGAATGGTGCATAAACAAGCACATTCCTATATGTTAATTTTAATTACAGATCATTTGAGCAACAAGTGTTAGTATTTTAACTAGCCTAACAATAATTCCTTGGTTTGACAGGAAGACTTCAACTAAAATTAAATGATTTCGCTTTGTGCGTGAGCTGAGTGGTTTTTGCCTATGAAAAGAATTGACTTCAGTGGTTAAGGGGCATTCAAGCAATCTACCCTGTAATTTCAATGCAATGACGTGGGAACAGTGAGAAATATCCTCAACACTTATAATTTACTACTAAAAGTGCAACGAAGGATATATTACAAGTCCAGTTCTCAATGAAAAATTTGCAGAGAGTAATCTGTCAGTCTACTCTCTGAATCAGTTTCTCCCTCATCTAGTTTCACATTATTTCAGATTACTACTTTCCATTATCCTAAAAACAATGAGTATGAAATCATGGGAGACAATTTTATGTTCCTATTTTAAACAAATCTAGAGTTACCAAGTTTTCAGAGTTAATTCTTCAGATAATTATTCTTTGTGTTTTTCCGTGATCGTGGCATAGTCAAAATCTTAAACTTACCCTGTGATGGCTGTTGTTGATTATAGGAAGTGCTCTGAAATGGATGTTGGTTCTACCTTTCTGTCTCTATTGACTGTGTTACAATAATCATGCTGTTTTGGTATAGTTTCCCTTTTTATTCCTGACTCTTATTTTATCCTGGTCTCACCAGCATTTATCTGCCTATTTTTTATAATTAAGGACCACATCTAAAGGCTCGTTGCTGAATGCTGACATTTAAGATTCCCCACAGAACTTCTACATTCTTTCCATTATCTAATTTCTCACATCTTCTAGTCCTTCTAGACTTCATCTAACCTTTGCCTTTTCAAGCAGCAGTTATCTTCTGTGCTCCAAAGGCTGAGAGAGTGTTTATGTGCTCACAAAGGATTACTTTTCCTTCAGGTTAACTCTACTTGCCACATTCTTGCTCAAAACTTTCATATTTTCAAAACAGCTACATTAATCTTCAAAACCATAAAAATGCTTAACTTTGGTAACCTGGACATAAAGTTCAGCAAAGAGAGGAATATTTTGCCTTCTTTTTTTTTGGAATATGTAGAGGTGTAATAGGTTGCTTTTGTTCATGCTTCATAAATGCTTAAACCTAACATGGCTCTAAGATATACTTTCCAATGTCATTGCTTATAAGACGATATTTTCTCTTTCAGATCTCCTTATTCCACTCCCCAGTGGACTTCCTACTTCCACTGACTACCTTCTCACTACATTTGGGTGAAAAATACTGTAAAGGTGGAACAAGCTAGAACACTGCATGATTAGTGTAAGCAGATATAGTTCTATCAACTAAACAAAAACAGAGGTGTGAATATACAAAATCTTTTCAAAACAAGTACCAAAGCACTTTTATAATTGTATTCAGGATATCCTGAGCTTATTTGTCCCTGCCTTACAGCTCATCCAATTGAAAATCATATTTGTAAAGAAAAGCTGGGTCCACATTTCCAAGTACAGTTATACTTCAGGTTATACAAAGGATTGATCCTCCATTTATACTAGCAGTGAAGGACACAATTTCATGAGAAACTCAAATTAAAATGAGGTTAATATGGCTTGAGATGAATAAAAGCAATGAAACATGACCCTATATTAAATAGGTAATTATGTTGGATAGATGTAGAAAAATACTCCATGTAGAAAGCTAGGAAATTCTTCCATTTTTCATCCTCTCTCAACACAGCACAGAAAACTGCCATCTACCTTTGGTGACTCTCAAGTATTTATTGCAGTTTATAGTGGTTCTCTAAAATATGTATGATCATATCTTTGGGACACATGCCAGATTAACAATATTACAAAACTTCAATACATAAGCCTTACAAAGTGTTGTTGGCACTGTGACTAAAGCACTTAATTTAATTAGATGAGCTTGCCATTGCTGAAACTGCTGAATATGGTGTTTTCAACAGAGCCAAGGAAAAATCTAATTCATTAGACCTATGAAACTGTGTTGTATTGTTATGGTGCTCTCACAACAGCTGCAACATTTTGAACATGGACACAAAAAGCTTCTAGAAAGTTGTATTTCAGTCTTTGAATTCATGCATATTGCTGGTGAACAGTATTTTCCTTGTCATGGAGTAATGACAAGCCTGATGAAAATGATCACAGCATGGCCTATATCTGTATACCTGATACCTGTAACACAACAGTAAAACATGGAGTCACTATACTATGTAACTGTTGTCCTCTGTAATGAAAAATGTCAACATAGTGATGACTATATTTTGCTAATATAATAAGATTTACGTATTTTTAAGAAGTAGCAAAGGAAGATACAGGACAAGGAGTAATGGGTACAAGTTGAAAATTGAATAGGTACAAGTTGATTTCCATCTCCATGTGAAGAAGAACTTCTTTGCTGTGAGGGTCACAGAGCCCTGGAACAGACTGCCCAGGGAGGCTGTGGAGTCTCCTTCTCTGGAGATCTTCAAACCCACCTAGATGTGACCCTGTGCCACATGCTCTGGGTGTCCCTGCTTGACCAGGAAGGTTGGACTAGATGATCTCTAGAGGTCCCTTCCAAGCTCAACCACTCTGTGATTCTGTGTGATTCTGTGATATATATTGCAAACATTAATAATTATAGCGTGAAACAGGCTCAGAAAGTTAGATTAGAGCTGTTAGAAAAAATTATCAATCTCCTGAAACATGCCTTGCCCTCATTTATTTCATGGGGGAAAAAAATACATGACTAAGAAAATTAGGAAAATCTGAAAATTCCTGCTGTTGAATATGAGCCTACTATACTTCTGCTTTAAGATATGGCATCTCTTCACAGTATAGAGTGAAATCTGTAACATTTGACCAGTAACATGAAATAAATCACATAATTAGGATGAATTTCAATAAAAACTGAAATTTCTCTTATAGAATGTGGCATCCAACACAGTCATAACTACCTTGACTATCTTCTTCTGGTAGCGTTACATAAACATAACTGTACCAGAAAAGAGCATTAATTCTGTGGATTATATCTGCAGTTTTCTTCAGTTTACCTCAACTTCTAGGTGGTTAATACTGCACCTGCCAGAAATGAAATATCAATATAACACCATGCAGAAAGGCTGTGTCTAGGTTGCAGTAAAGCCCAAATTGGAGGTCTGCCACCTCCCTTTAAAGTCTGGCAAGTCCCACTCTTGCATCTCCAGACTTACTGCTTTTGGTTCCTCACCTGCCTTGTACAAATATTCCTTATCTTTCCAGTAATCAAAAGTCTGCCCTGGAGAGCAGTACTTCTGAAGATAGGTGCCACCCAGAAGATGCCATAAATTTCTGAGATGCTTTAGTTATTAAAGCTATTGTGATTTTTCTGTTTTCAAGTTTTATAGATGAGTTACAGTTTAATGTTTGATATATACTAAAATGGTTGGCAGCAAATATGAGGTTCAAGAGTTGAACAAACCAAGAATTTTAATGAGTTTGCAATGGTAATTATTTTTAATTGATTTCTATCTCATTATGGTACCAGGTGGCAGTTATGTAACCTCACCACAAATGCTGATTATGTATATGGTCACATATTTTTCTGCAGATGTTAATGAACAGGCATTTTAGGTCCAAAACTCCATGATGGCCTACAAATGGTAGCTTGCTCATGGCTTTGAATAACAGACTGATTCTGATCTCACACTATAATTAACTGCAAAGATATCACTGGGTCATACTGCTTCTAGTGTACATTTTCCAAACAAAAATGTATGACCAAATATACATCTGTGAATGTATCTTACCTTTCTTATCATATTTTTTGAAGGCATTTTACTTTTGCACATCATTTTAGAAACAAAAATCGTGTCAGTCCCTGGTTCACACAGAAAAATATCAAACTAAGAATGTTGCTGTAGGTTTCTTTCACTTCTACAGGAAATTTGTTCTAGAACAATGTTATTCATACAAAGAGTTAACCTCCCATGGGATTAGAAAAGAGAATTTCGGAATGAAAGAAAAAAATGATATTGTGAAGTTAATTTCATAGTTATGCAAAAAGGTATGGCTCTGCGGGATGCATACTTTTAATATATGCAGATTAGAGACTTGATAATAAAAGTAAGCACTGCAAAAGAAAAAAAGCAACCTATTAAACTTATATTTTTGATCAGAATCATACAGTTGTTACACTGTTATAATGACTACTTAAGAATTTTGACTTCCAGACACTTGAACTTAAAGAAGCTCTTGATTTAACTATACGACATTAAATATAAATTAATTATATTATATATAATTAACTATAAAACTCTAGTTGTATGCTAAGCACAGCTTTACGGTACATACAACTTGAGATATTCTTCCTGTAAATTTTAGACATCTCCTCCACTTCTTTATAATAGCATAAAACCTAAAATGAAGTTTCATTAGGTTCTCTTTTTTTGTGTGTCTAGGTGTTGGCTTCCTTATACTTATATTTTTACAAAATATTGATCAATTTATTTTCTTTTTCCATTAGCTGAATCTTGTTCTTTCTTTACAGACATTAATTTCAGGCTCTTCAATTTCAGAGTCAAAAAATGTATGCATTTTACCTATATTAATGGTAAATATATATAAAAATGTAATGTTGGTTATCAGCTCACAAGAACCTTAGAGCCATTGTTTCTTTCTAAATAAAATGATTTCTGCCATTGGCATAGTGCCGTGGATTGCTCAAGGCAATAATGTCTCAGAAAACAAATAGTTCCCACATTAGATATAATTAAAAATTTAAAAAAAAAAAAAAAAAAAAAGGATTTTGTCATGATCTGGTGAATTATTTCAGGCTCTGAATTGTTTATCTAAAACTGTATTCTTTAGCCAAAAGTGCTTCCTGTGTCTGACTACCCACACATGACAAAATAGCTACTGGTCTTAAAAATAGTGTAAACTAAGCTTCTGTAAATAAAGTTCTCTCAAGTTGGCTCCATAATCCATCAATATTTGAAAACACTGGTCTAGAAAGTGTTTGGCTTTAAATTGGTTGAAATAGTACACTTCCTTTTGATACATAAGAAACCTTTTGCTTTCTGTGTATGCTGTTTTTTTACATCAATGCTGTTAGAAAGCCAATCATAACAAAATCTGTTTCTGATTATTAGATATTGTTTCCAGAGAAAGGAAAATTAAATATGTCCCTTTTTATCCAAAAGTCTAAATTAAGTAGTGTAGATTAGATTATCTCTCAGGGCAACAATATCACCACCAATTCTATTGGAGTTAGAGTAATGAAGAGAAGAGGAATTGGTCTGTGAATTATTGGAGTCAAAGAAAGATTTAAAACAGGAAACAGTCAAATGTTGCCTAAAAAAAATAAGTAATTAAACATGTATTCTCTGTCCCTAATGGAAAAACAGCATGAATGACCTTCAGCTTTCATTGTCTAGGAGAACAGACTATATAATAGCAGTCTACTGTGATGACCTACATGAAAAAATCATTCTTTTTCCAAGCACAGATTGGGGATAAAGTCATATTAAAAGAAATGTTAAAACAATCTTAACGTCAGTTAAAAAGGTAAATTTGGATAAAAATATTCAGATGTAAAATAATTGGAGTCAATAACGAATTAGGAAACTTAAAGATTTCCTTACAATACTAATTGAAAGAAGTTTAAAAAAATGCAGTGACACATATACAAAAGGTTGTAGATGAAGCTGCATTAATCATGAAAGGTTTCATAGTTCAAGCAATATTCTCTCCTTTGAAAATATATACTTTTCTGTTATTACCTTACAATTGTATCATGACTTTCTGTATCAGCACAGCTTGAACTCATCAGCGGTTAAGCTTGTTATGGGTAATCTTATTTGTTCTACCACCTCTCTGCAAGATAATCACATTATGGTTTTCTCAAGGGCTTATCACCTTGAATCCATCCAGGATCTGAAACATGCACAGTGAGAGGGATGTACAGATATATGATCAACTAAGCTAAAGTTCTTATGCTCAGAATGGTTGCATCAAGAATCAGAAATTAATACTGAATATATAAAAACTTTTGGAAGAATAAAATTTGGAGGAAAATTAAATAAAAATATAATGAATGACACTAAGCAATAAGCAATTACATCTTCTATTAAAAAAGTATAAAATAGAGAGCATAGAGTGTATTAAAAAATACTCTTTACTGAGTTAAAGATAACCCCAAAGAGTACAGATGATTTCTGTAGGAAGACCAAACTAATATTTGCCTTTCAGCAAGGTACAGTATGAAAGGGATATTTTCCTCCAAACTTTTCATAAGAATATGAGAAATGCAATGTGAACTAGACACTGAAAGAAATTTCACACAGCCCCAGCAGAGATTCTGGATAATGCCCAGATATTTGAAAGAGACAGAATGATATCTTCTATCATTTGGACATTCAGATCAAGGTTGGATTAAAGGGTATTAAGTATTGTACATAGAATGATCTTAAAAAAAAATTATTGTGTTCTAGTTTGTAGAATCTAATAATACATAAATATAGATGGATTTTTATGAATTAATTTGAATTTTTACAAATGTGTAACATCTGAAAATACCAGAATCTGTCCCTTAAAATGCTTAGGCAATACTTGCTTTACAAGCATAGTCCAATTTACTCATCATCCATCATCCATGGAATCCATTAGGACTTCAATCTGAAAACAGACTTTGGCCCCTTGAGTTTCTTGATCCAATATGGTGATTAAGTTGCTGGAACTGAGCAGTGGTTAGAACTCAGGATTGCTTTTTACAGACTAATTTTCATCTGGATGCAACCCTGTGTCACATGCTCTAGATGTCTCTGCTGGAGCAGAGAGACTAGATGATCTCTAGAGATCTAGAGGTTGGAAGAACCTTAACCAGTCTGTGATTCTGTGCTTTCACTTGCATCTCTTAAGACTAGAAAGAAGTCTAGTCTTAAGACTAGAAGAAGACAAGAAATTATCAAGCCCCCTTTCTTTTTATTGTTTTTTTTTTTTTTTTTGAACATTACCATTCAGATTAAATCCTCATGTGAAATAGGAGTCTGAATTCTGTCTTCAGATGTATTCATGCATCAAGTGGAAATTTAGTGTCCCAACAGGGAGAACATGATCCTCAAAGTCAGGAGTTTTTGTCTGGCTATAGATTGTGAGACTCACACGGGCATTAGTTTGTATTATTAAGTTCTCAATAATGCTTCATTACTATGTATAATTGTGGCTAGATAAACAAAAACATTAGCACATGCTTTATGGTATGGAGGGTGATGAAGTATGGAGCTATTTTGAACTGCAAGTGGATCTTTGTGCATCCTGTGCAAAATAAAAAGATTTGAGTGTTTGGTTTGGTCTTCAATCCTTTTATCATTTATAAAGGAAGGTGTAAAAGTCCTGTACAATTAAGCTAACGAGCTTATTTTTAAACAGTATGTTAAGGAGTCAAAAGATATGAGATACCACTGTAAATTTATTTACGTTTGTGCACTCCTTGTTGTATTCATAGTCTTTAGTTGCACATTCTCATGTTACAGTTTCCGCAGAACATACAACTCATTTAACTGTGGAAATGGGTTTGCTAAAGGGGTAGTTTCCTTGATTTAATAGACCTCTGCCCAACATTAGGCCAAACACAGGAGACCTGATCCATCAGGAACATTTTATATTTACAGTCATATGCTGAACAACTTGTTTGAGAAAAATAGTATTAATCTTTCTCTTGAATCTTCTCCCAATGTACAAAAATTAGTCATCCAAAGTTACTGTGCTGTTACAATTAAGTTGGTCTAATGACATTCCTACACTACATTCTATGACAAGTAAAAAAGTTGGCTGAAAACTTTTCAGATGCACCTTTGAGAATTGTATTTTTTATTATATAACAAAAGAGGGATTTCTTATTTAGACTTCATTACTTAAAACTGAAAATGGTGGTAAAAAGACATAATGTGATTATTTGCTTTCTCTCCCTGTCTCAGCATCTCAATACTTTTCCTTTAGAGAACATAAAAGCCTCAGGTAACTTTGAGATTGTAACAATTTTAAGAAAATCTCCCACATTCCCTGTACCTTCTCCTTCCTCTATTGCAGACTCCTTACCTCAAATCTCAAATAGGAGAGATTCCAAATTCTTGGAAGTATCCCTAAAATAATTACAGGAAATTAAGTCTATAATATTATTTTTTCTCTGATAATCATAATAAATCTTGTAATGCTCTCCATCTTGCATCAAAAATTATTGACTTTCTGATTGTCTGAAGCCACTTGGTGCTATAAAGGCACGACATATGTGGCTTAAATCAAAATCAACAGAATCATTCCCTTCACATGTCCCCAGTTTTCTTACTGCAAATTACGAAGTCTGCTTAAAATCAAGTGGTATTCTAGGACCTTGGGTGTCTGTCAATACAAGAACATTGCTTCTTTTAACTGCTATGTCCGTTACTTTTAACTACGGAGCTGCTGCTGTCTGAAAGAAGGTGAAATATTCTGCAAGTATAAAAGTTGGTAATATATCTTGATTGTTTGCTTTGAATCCAACATTCTCTCAGATACCCTTCATTTAAAGACCACTTTTCAATCTTTCCTTTGCTAAAGTAAAATAAAAAAAAAATATATAAACCATAAATCTGAAGTACTAAGAAGTATACTCTGCTTAGATGTCCATTGATGATTCTGAAAAAAATAGGGATAGATGAATAAAAAAAATAAAAAAAGCTTACCATAATTTAAAAGACTTTAAATAAACAAATGTATAACATATATATATGTTGACGTTAGTTTTGATGGTGGAAAAACTAGGAAGAAAAAACTCTTATATCAATTTTAATATATAACATTCTAATAGTTCCAATATTTTACTTTAATATAAATCTTTTGAATTACAATGGACAGATCTTCTGACAGAGTAAGTTACATTAAAGTCCTGTAGTGCGCAGAAGTGATTTATTGGGACAAAGAATCTATGTTTAACAATGCAGATGTTTCTTTAGGGAAATTTTGTTTTCAAAAAACAGATGTAGACATTTTAATTTAGGTATGCAAGTGATTTAAATGTCTTCTCTAATAATGCAAATACTTATTAGCGTTTATAGGCAATTTTCTAGTGATAGATTAGATAGACAAATATCACTGTGTTAGATCAGGATGCCTGGGAGCCACTGCTAAAAATACCTATGGAATTTGCCTTTGGCAATGACTGGAAATACTGCATTTGCTGTATGAGAATATAATGAAAAAAAAAAAAGGTTAGAATTCTGTAATATATCTGTTGTTGTCTCCTGGCTCCTTTATTTAAATATTGCCATGTTAAATAAATAAATAATGTGGGTCATAGTTTAGCCTGGAAGCTGTGAAATTCTATTAGATTCTGATTAATACAGAGAAAATTCTCCTTTCCTTTTCTCCTCCTCAGACACCTTTACATATGAGCTCTAACATGTCTTATCCAACCTTGTAAGGTTACATATCTAGGTCTCAACACAATCAATCATGCTATGCATGCTTGCATTTATTTTTGTCACCAGAATATTCACTACATAAATAAAATAAATTCTCCAATATTTCTTAAAGTGGACCTTAGATTCCTCATGGTTAATGAGGGAGTTTGCGTGCCCATCTCTGCTAAAACTGTAGTCTCTTAAGGGAGGAATTGTGGCTTTCCTTTGTATCTGATGCAGTATTTATCACACTATCAACAGTTTATAAATAATTAATAACAACATTAACTGATTAAATAACGTAACTCTCATCTCACTATGCTAAACAGAATACTTTAACTAGTCGACTTGGATTGATGAAGAGCAAGCAATGATTCTGTTCTGCAGGCTTTCTCTCTACCAATAGTTTTTCTCGTCTTCAGATTTGGAAATGCTTGAGAAGATATTTAAGGCTTAACTAGTCAACTCATTATTAAATGAATTTTAGGAAGTATATCTATACTGGCACACAAATTCAATAATCATTCTTCTTGTATTTTCAATATTAATTCTGTCAGACTTTTTCTCACCAGTGAAAACTTTGTCCAACAAACAGTCTCATTAATTATCAAGAAATATGCAAATACTGTGTGTTACTGGTCATCTCAATGGCATCTGACAGAATGTTTATACAAGTTCTAAAGGGTCCACAGGGTATAACGTACAAATGAACCATTTAAACCTAACAAGTCATTATATATAGAACTTTAGAAATAGTCCAGTAAAAAAAAACCAGAATGTCAGAATTTGATAACAGTCTTAAAACTAACTTCCCTACAGTCAAATCAAAAATTTTTATCATGTGTTAGAGGATTTATCAGGAATGGTTAAACCATCTTTTTGACTTGACCTAATAGTAGTTAATCATGTTTGAGATTTTCAGTCTTTAGGTTTTAGCTCTTTGTTAATCTATTGATAAACTTTATTGGATGGCTGTGAAAACAAAGACTCTACGTGTTACTGGAGGCTGTTAACCCATTCAGTGGTATTTTTAAAGATATATCACAAGGAGGAGTTTTAAATATTCTGTCTTTGTTTTGCCTTTTCTATGTTAAATATTTTTCTTACTCGATGTAGCCATATAAAGGGAGTGAAACCAGAAAAAAAAAGAGCTTTTTTTTTTTTTTTTTTTTTTTTTAAAAAAAAAAAAAAAAAAAAAAAAAAAAAAAAAAAAAAAAAAAAAAGCGTGAAACGACGTATTATACAATGCTAAGTTTTTACCTGTTTGGTAATCATGTACCCTGAACTACCTAGAGAGTTGCAGGATTTAGTTCTGTTTTCACAAAATGTGAAAATCTGTATAATATACCTGGACATAGTCTACATTGCCTTCTGAAAGCTTTTTATTGAAGACTGAGGTTTTGGCTGCTATACCAGTTTGTATTTATTTCTTTGTATTGACAGAGAGAGGAACCTTAGACTGAAGACCATTTGTAAACAAAGAAGCTAATAACAAAATGTAACATGAACTAAGTCAAAAGGATTTGTAATGTTTCACTAGCGTATTTTCAACAGACCTCAGCAAGTCACAATCACCTACTTAACCCATTCAAAAACCTGTCACTAGGGTATACTATACATATACCACTCAGAATTGTCTTGCAGTCTAATAGACTTGTTCACAGATGGAAGTGTAATCAATGAAAACTAAAACTGAAGCGATCATTTACACAGGTCCATAAGAAACATCCTTAACAGCACTGTTCACCAAAACAGACACATGCCAGTTTATAGCTGCCAAGATCAGGACACTGAATTTAAAAAATGAAGATTTTTTTTTGTCTTTCTCTGATACTGGGTGTTGCAAACAAGCAAGACTAGCACCTGTGAATAGCAGTCTAGTTTCTTCTAAAAATTATTATTCAGTATCACTTAAGCAGGATGCAAATTTTATTTCAGAAGTCTTATACAAAGTCCTAATAGCAAAAATCTGTGTATTATTTAGCATGTCTCATTCACAGAGGTAATGCACTTACTATATGAAGATAACCTTTTAAGGAATTAGCCAATTTAAAAAATGGATGGAAAAAAAAAACCCTCAAATCTCTAGCACTTTAGTAATAACAAAACATGCTAACTGCAGATCCTCCGAGAAATCCAAACCAGCAAGATGAAAACAACACCACTCAATGAGTGTCTTGGCAATTTCTCAATGAGCCTTGAAATACACTATATGCCCATCCAAGAATCACTAACTTAAGAGATCATTAAGTAAAGCCAAAAGTCATTTGAAGAGAGTGCAATAAATAAAATAGAGACAAATACTTCTAAATAATAGGAAGGAATCTGCTAAACTTTTCTGCTTTCACCAGATTTACTATGAAGTTAACTTATCTTTGTCTTCATGCTCAAGAAATCCTAACCATTTCAAAGAATGTTGCTGTTCTTGCAAACACAAAACAAGTATCCCAAAGACATGACATTCATGATATTCATATTTTTTTTCCCCAGAAGAACTGGAATAATGCAAAGGAAAAATAAAATGGTATCTGAAAATTTTCTTGCGAACACATTCCTTTTCAAAAATATTCAAATTATTACAACATTTTTTTTCCTTTTCCGGTCTTTGCTCATTGCATGAGCAATATTTTTGATTCATATAGGAGGAAGATCTCATACCATGTCACTAGCAAGACCACCTAAGTTAAGAAAATAAAATCAGCTGAAGGCTTAGCAGATCTGTATCTTTTTTTGTTAGGTCATAATGTGAGATAACACAAAGATATACATAGTTTGGAGAACTAATTTGAATTTGACATTCACACAAGAACTATTGCTGTAGTTGAAATGAAAACAAAATTGTGAATGTGTCTGTATGGACATTCCCTAGGCTTTTCAGTGTAAATTCTGGTGACTTTAGTTTAAAATGCTGTCAGATGTAGTCTCAGTCTTCTATCATCTTCTGCAGGTGTTCAGGAATGGTGAGACTCCCATACTGATACTGATCAAGCAGAGATAAATATAAAAAGGCTCCTCTGGGCTGCTAGGGCTGCACATCTCTAGAAAGGAGATCAATAAAGAACAATATTTTGCAGGCTCTGCCTAGGTGGGGGGAAATCACATAGGCAGAATCAATGGCAACATAATAAGGATGACATTATTCGTGATCAGAGACAGACAAACGTAGTTAAATTTATGACAGTAAATAGTCACCTGGACTTTATATTTTGTTTATTTCTCACAGTACAAATTCATTCATGCTTTTACTGTACAAAGCTATAGTTTTGATAGTCTCCTGTTTTTTGGTTTTTTTTTTTATTCAGTCCAAAGCAAATTTATCTTCCTTATCAAATACTGTCATGTCAAAATCTCTCTAAGTTTATGGGTTATAAATCATGGATGTAAATTCGTAGTTTAGAACCATCTTACATTCACAGTATTCATCCTAGTTCCCATAGCTGCAATATAAAGTCAGGGTGAGCTCTCTAAATCAAAATTACATTTTTTCTGACACTTCATCTTTTTGTCATATTGTCTCTTTGCAATGTCTTGGGACTAAATTCTGGATTTTGCCCATTTATAGCCTTATAGGATACACATCAATTTTAGAAGTAACAAGACAAATATATGTAAGAAAAAAAACTCACAAATCACATCAGTCAAAAGGAAAATTGTGTTAAGCACCACAGTCATTTAAAGAAAAACTATTTGTTTTGCAATTTTTTTAGCTAAGGTGTAATCTTTTGGAAGTGTCAGATCAGGATATGTCAGCCATATTTACTGTGATGTTGTATATAATGTACAATGGATGTTAACACAGATAGTGACTGTGATAGTGTGTCTTTTTCATTTAAAGAGAAACAGTCCAACTCTATATTCCGAAGGGCTGAAATATTGCTTTAACTGCTGTCTTGTTTTCTTTAATTAAAACTTTGTTGTTTTTGTTGTTTTGTTTTGTACCTCATTTATTAATGCTTTGGCAACAGACAAAGGGTGGGCATCCTATATTTCTGATATCTTTTTTTTTTTCTGCTCCTAACACGTATGAATTTTCATCCTAACTTTATTCCTAGATTGTTTATAGTAACATGAGCAACTCATTTTTTTTTTCAAACACACTGAACAGTCACATACTCTTCCCTTTTTTTTTCTCTCTCTCTAATGCAACAGTTTAAGGCATAAGGCATCACTATTATCCACTTAGTGAATTTTAATAATCCAAAACAAGTAGTAATGCCAAGCAAGTTTTCAGCCCTCAAGTACATTTCCTTTTGCTTTTATCAAAATAAAGCAAATATCTTATAAATTGGATCAAATTTTGCACTATATCTCTTTTACTTCTATGATGATGCCTGAATTCAGCCTGTAGGGGTGATTGCTATTTGAAGTTGGCACACAAGAAGAGTGATTTTTATTTTCAGGCTAATTCCATTAGCAAAACTCTTTCACGTACCGTACTGGTAGTCCCATCTGGATAATGATTCCACAGAATGAAGCATATTTTTAGAGAAAGGCCTGGACATTAGTAGTAGTAGTAGTAGTAGCAGTAGCAGTAGCAGTAGCAGTAGCAGTAATAATAATAATAATAATAATAATAATAATAATAATAACAGCTTGACTTTAATCAGCATATTCCAGAGTAGAAAGCACAGTTCTTTCCTCTTATATTTCAGTAAAACCTGGTAGACTTGCTTATTGAATCACTTCACTATGTTTTTTTATTCTTTTTGGAAGATGTTGTGTGTTTGAATCTACATTCAGATTGACAATCAGCCATTCATCCATTATTCCCCCAAGCTTGCCTGCTGATCCTCCAGAGAAAGACAAAAAGATTAGGAAAATATCTTCACATTCTGGCAAATTTTAGTATCATGTTGGATTTGAGAATCTAGTAAATGTTTCATTTCATTATTTATATTACTGAAGGTACCTCTGTTTCTTTAACAACATTGCATTTAATGAGTTCTTTTAAATTCCTCTGCTTCTACACCACTGTAAATTCTCAGCTGAGGTAAATCAGTAGAATTCTCATTTCAATTCTGTTACTAAGCACCTTCAGAAGCTGGAGATCAGGTTTTCTGAAGGGAGGCTGTTGATTGTCCGAAGTCTTTATTGGGGACTAGGCTAACATGAAAAAAACATGCAAGAATATTAATTTTCAGAGATGCTTCTCTACAAAAGCTATTGAAAATGGAAATTCACACTCCAGGTTTGTCTGTTCTCTGAGTTAATAATGAAATCACAAATCTGAAGAGCCTTGTGGTGTTATAATACACCTTTAAATCTATTTGTTGAGTTGTTATATCCTGTGGAAGAGGTATTTTAACACAGATGCTCAGAAAAATAACACATTTAAACAATTCACAGTGCTGAAATGTAATAGGGCCTTCTGAGTGTTTTTTTACTCTTTTCATACTAGTCTTACTATAGTTCAACTCTACTGACATTCAGGTAATTAAAGTGAAATTCACACCAGTGCAGTTGGCCTGCACAAGACATATGCATCACTTAAATCTTACTTACACTCTCTAAATAGGACTTTAAAAGGATTTATGAGGCATAGGGTCTTAGATGCCATGTACACAAGAGGTGAATGTCATTGCTAATGATTCACCTTTTCAAATCCTTAAAGCAAAGTTACAGTATCTTTTCTTTTCCTAGCCTTTCTCAAAAGAAGTCATGCCAAACTTTGTTGAATATTTGTGTATATAGAACTATGCATGATCATATTATTAAAATCTGTCATGAAACATAAGGTTTTAAAAAAATGTTAAAAACTAAGGCCATAAAAGAACTACTGATAGTTTTCAAGCTTAGTTAAATAGAATAAAACAGCGTGTACAATTGTGCTATTCACATCTTACATTTTATGAAGAAAAAGTCTTCCAGATATTCTTGATTATGATTAATTAGAATATTTGTTTGATCTTTCTTTTTACATTTGCAAATTGTTTGAGCTTTCAAGCTCTTGGTACTTCTCATATTTAACTCTGTCCTTAGTTCTTCTTTTTAGATATATCATTCTCCTTGTATTCTGCATGAGACATTTAATATAAGGCAAGAACAATCTGATAGACATGATGTTTTGCAAAAGTAAAATAGACAGGTATGTTTCAAATCCACTTTGACTAATTCAAATAGTCTAATCTCAAATTTTACCTAACCAAACCTTCTGTATGCAACTAGATAATAAATAGAAATGTTTAATATCCATTTGGATCATGTCAATATTTGAAGTTGTGATATGCACTAATTTGGGAAACTGTGCTTTTTAATCCTTGAGACTTTTAATCAACAGTTCTGATTAGAAAATGTTATGTAAAAGAGTGATAGGAAATCTCTGAAAACTCAGAAAAATAAAAAGAATTTAAACACTGGAACTTGGGGATAGATTATGACTCTTTACTGAGGAGCTATTGCTCACATGTCATAGTTCCTCATAGTCAGTGGAGGAATTGAACTAAAGCAACATTTCATCAATGAAATGAGTCAGAATGCTCACTGAATGATCATTGAATGCTCAGAATGCTCAGAATGCATTGTATTAAAGATTGAATATGGTGTTGTGTATGGATTCACTACAGAAAGTAAACTGCCACTGAGAACTTTCTTCAGTATTCATTCATTGTCTTTAAAGGTATGTGTGATGCCTCTAATAGACAGACAATTTCTATACATACTTAGTGTCAAACTATTCTACTGTTCCCCTTATTTGTTCTTTTTTTTTAAAAATGGCATCTACAAAAGAGAATATCACAACTGTTTCTCTGCAAACAGGATATTTATCAAGAAAGAGATTAAAAACATATATATAATTCCTTCTTTTAATGGCTGATACTGTGGCTGTGGACCATATCAAGAGAGATTCTGAAAACTTAGTGTCAAAATCCCTATCAGCAATGAACAATTTTATTTAAGTTTGACAATGTTTAACTGGTACTGTGCTACAACTTCTACTCCTTCATTTCTTTGTTGATAAAATGAGCATTGTTAGAGGGTTGAGCTCACAAAAAAGCTAATGTGACTCTCTTTATCTCTGCACTGTACAAGGTTTGCATATGATTGGGTGATAAATGCAAATTATAAAATTCTAGGATTTTACTTTTTTATGTATAACGAGAACATGCATTTTTCTTTTTTCAAAATATATTTTTATTTTAAAAAAATATAGTTTTAAAAATAAATATATAAAAATATTATTTTAATTTATTCAAATTATAGCCCAAATGAAGTCTGCTAAGAGAATTGAAATTGATAAATTGAAAGGGAGGTAAAACTAGCAAACCCTGTTGAAACCACACAAATGACTGAAGTCTCGCCAATCTTCTCATCATGCAGTTAGATGTAGCTGTATGCAAAACCAATTTGCCAAAATACCATTCCACACAAAAATATGTCATAGTTAAAAGATAAATACAGGGAGAGTTTGAAACAACAACCCACCTTCTACAAAACACATTCAGAAAAATTAACAGGAAACATTATCCAATCTCATTTTGACAATATGGATGTAAATCTTGAAATTCAATATTGTAAATTTTGCCTGTCATTTCTATATGCTAATTAAATGGTGTAATCTGAAGTCCTCATGGCCTAATCTCCAATAATTAAAAATTCATTTTCCATACATTCAACGTTATATTTCAAAGAATTTCTCAATGGCAGAGCATGACCAGGATGACTATACTTTAACAGGGATATGATCTGAAGCTGTAAACTGTGAAGGAACTATCCAAACTGATTAGAATTGTTACAAAATTTTGCGTTTACTGTGCCTTTTGGCCTGAATGGTAGATATTGTATTAAATTTGATTGTCTCCAAAATGTGTTATGCGTTACAAGTGAATTAGGTTCTATGCTCCTCAGATGCACTTGTGCTTCAGGAAGGGTGTTTACATCTTTCAGTAGGGATCTGAAAACTCTCAAGAAAGAGACCTAAAGGGTACAAGAAATGTCTGAGAAGGCTGAGACAGCCACAGGTATGTTGCGAAAACTTCCATACTCTCTGCAAAGAGGCTTGTGAAAGTTACTTCGGGCAGTAACTCTATTCCTATGCAGTACCCACTGAAATGCCTATTTTAATTCCTGAATGCTATGCCTAATGCTTATTTACTGCCTTTGGAGAGATATACAATGACATAAGATTTAAACAATTGGGAAAGATTTTCACAAAAATGACTTATTAGAGACCATTGCTTTTTATGAGCAGAATTCCATTTTATGCCCGATACACATATAATTTATTTACCTCCACTGATTCATTCTGACAGAGTTTTCTGCAGGGAGTTCTAGCTTGGTATAAAGCTTCAAGTAACAGAACAAAACCAGGAAAATGTGGTACTATTTTTCTCTTTTAATATTACTTTGGATTTTGGGGGGGAAATGAGGTGGAGTGAGTGAGTAAAACTCCAGTATTCAGAGTATTCCTCTCAGCATAAATATTTCAAAAGCAAATGACAAAAACTTGTGTTTTACCTTATATTCCATTTTTGCTCCAGTGTGGAAGACAAACTATTTAGTACATTAAATTAGGGAAAAGGCTCATTTTAGGATTTGATTGAAAACATGGCATTTTCCCATATTTTATATTAAATTTTTGTTTTCTAGAAATCACAGAATCACAGAGTATTCAAGGTTGGAAGGGACCTCTAGAGATTATCTAGTCCAACCTTCCTGCTCAAGCAGGCACACCTAGAGCATATGGCACAGAGCGGCATCCAGGCGGGTTTTGAAGACCTCCAGAGAAGGAGACTCCACAACCTCCCTGGGCAGCCTGTTCCACTGCTCTGTCACCCTAAGAGTAAAGAAGTTCCTCCTCACCTGGAGACGGAACTTCTTGTGCTTCAGCTTGTGGCCATTACCCCTCGTCCTATCGCTGGCCACCAGTGAAAACAACTTGTCCCCTTCCTCCCTGCATTCTCCCTTCCTGAACTTATACATATTAATCATATCCCCTCTGAGCCTTCTCTTCTCCAGGGAAAACAGGCCCAGCTCACTCAGTCTCTCCTCGTACGAGAGATGTTCCATTCCCTTAATCATCCTGGTTGCCCTTCTCTGGACCCTCTCCAGAAGCTCCACGTCCTTCCTATACTGGGGTGCCCAGAACTGCACACAGTACTCCAGGTGCGGTCTCACCAGAGCTGAGTAGAGGGGCAGAATCACCTCCCTTGACCTGCTGGCAACACTCCTCCTGATGCAGGCCAGGACCCCATTGGCCTTCTTGGCCACGAGAGCACACTGCTGACTCATGGTTAACTTAGTGTCAACCAGGACTCCCAGGTCCCTCTCCGTGGAGCTGCTTTCTAGCAGGTCGAGCCCTAATCTGTACTGGTGCCTGGGGTTATTCCTCCCCAGGTGCAGGACCCTGCACTTGTCCTTAATTTTAATTTTATAATAATTTTATAAAATTATTAAAATAATTTTAAGTGTATTGGTATAGCATTAAGCATTGTCATAAGTAGGAAAAGGAAGATATTTTTGAATTATATGACCTGCATTTTCTAGTCTCTTAACCACATCTTTACATGCAACCCTCAGGAAGAACTTATCTGTCATTCCTTTAATTTTTATGAGCATCCTCAACAACCTGATTTTTCATTTGCATTTCTTGATATAGCAACATCCACTCAATTCATTTTAGAGATATTATATTATATCCTAAGGCACAAATATAATTTTTGCAGCACTCAGCTACATGAGTCTATTAGGAGATGAACAGCCTGGAAAGAAGAAATAAGTGTACCAGTCACTTTGTTTCAAAGGAATAGCACCTGCTAGTATCAGCAGGAGGAAATTCAGCCTTTCTTTGATGCCAGCTCCAGCTGAGCATACATTTTAGAATCATCTTGGATTATTGGTCTAGATTAAGTGAGATTTATTCTAACATTTTTTTTTCCACTAAGATGAAATTCATCTGTCTTGAGATATTGCCATATTTTTCTGGAGTTAGAAACTATTTCTTGTCTCATTCACAATTTACTTTGCTCTGAACTCCAAAATTGACTAAAACAATTGTTCTTTCATTTTATAATTACAGTAGCAATAATTCTTTGATTTATAAAGGCACACCAGCAAATAGAGAAAAAGTAAGCTTAACTAGCTCGTGATAGAAAGCATTAACTTGACCTATCAGTTAACAGTTTTTTCCTAGGATAATATAGAAAGGGTTTACAATCCTGCACAACAGAGCTGAAAAATAACATAGAGAAGAAAGTGCTTAAGCAGATGAAATGAAAGTAGTAATTTTTGTCAAGAAGGAAGTGGCAGCCTTAACTCAGGAAAAAGTGTGATTACAAAGAGCACTGAAAGATCCTAAGGGATGCAGTACACCAGATCCTGCCTTTCTGTCTTTGTATCCAAAGATCAGTGTCTCCTGTTAGACTGCTGGCCTCATCTAAAGGGAACAGTGCCACCTACTGAACCACCATCAGCACAATATTTCAGCATTTAATTTTCTCAACAGCCCGCTTGCCACGTTGAAATGTAGCTTGAATATGCTTAGCTTGTAAGAGCTAAAATGATCACAGTCAAAGCTGCAAGATTTCATGTTATCTTATTCTTTTGGTATTAAGTTCTTCAGGTAGATTAATTCTTTCCTTTAAAATATGAACCTTCACATTCTCTGATCTTTTCCTGTTTAGCCATCTCAGCATGTTTCCCTTTCAGCAGACTGATACATGTGGCAAAGCACATACATTGAATAACCTTACTTTTTAATAGGAAAAGTGCTATGTATATACTTTTGCCTCCATAGCTGACTCCTCCTATTCTATATCTTAGATGAATTTAAAGTAATCCCTAATTTGTTAGTTAGCCAAAAGCACTGAAAGAATGCAATACTGTAACTGATAAAACTTTTAAAAATTATCCCACAGTGCTGCATTTTTCATTTCTCAGAGGCTTGACACTGGGAAGTCATGAGCAGCCCATTAGGAACTATAGCAGTGAGCTGAGGTTTGTCTTTCAGTTGCATTGCTCACATACTTATTTGCATGGAGAGTTGTCAGAAGCTCACAGGAAAAAAGCTGACTGGTTCCTACTGGTTTCATTTCCCTCTCATGGGCTCCATAAGGGTTTGCTATGCAGCTCAACCCTGGGGCAAACTCAGGATTTGCCCCTTCAGTGCCTGCTAGCTCATTTCCTATTTTATTTGAGATATGAACACCCTGGTGTGCACAATGTTGCCAAACTGGCAGGTTTGTGCTGTGATGGAAGCAGCACCTGAAATGTTCCTGAGCTCCATTTGATTTAATAGCTACAGGACAGACATCCCTTGTGTAAAGGAATAGGTAAGTACTTAGCATTTGTGTCTTCACATATCAAATAAATATGACATAATCTATTCTCTACAGCAAACAAAACTGCTAGGGTTCAAAAGTATTAATAGAAGCCATGTTCCATTTGCCATACCTACAGGTTAATAAGGTTCAAATAAACTAAAGAGAAAATGTGCATTGTGATTATAAATCTTCTGTTAGGCTTAAACTGCAAGCAACCACTTTTCATTTTCATCACAATCAAAGGATTTTTTTTTCAATATGAATTGTCTGAATTTCTGGTACTGAAGAAAACTCTTAACTATGACAAGAGCACGGTGATTGAATATAAAAAGCAAATACAAGATGTACTCTGTGTTAAACAACATCTTCTAAAGCAAATAAAAGCAACCTGAACAGCTTCAGGCAAACTAGCAGAGTAAACAAAAGAAAGCAGCAAGAACAAGAAAAGAGCGGGGAGAGGCTGTGTTGCACTTTCTTTGGAAGTAGAGGCCTTAGAGGTTTTCAGTGACTCCCAGCTCCATGTCTTTACAGGAATTTTTTTTTCCCCACTGGCATGAGAATTATAATTTTGCTTAGCGTGCAGGACTGGGAGAGACAAAGCTCTTGGCACTTTGTTAAATTTATTAATTTCTCTCCTGCCAAAGAACACAGCATCAAAATATTTTGTTACAATAAATAATCTCAGGCAAAGTCTCAATCAGTCTTTAGAATCTGGTTACGCAATTTAATCCACTGATATCAGTTTATGCACTGCTGATCTCACTGGAGTTCTGTGAAGGTAAGAGTCAGCTCTCATCGACTCCTTTGCACAGCCAGGGATTTCTTCTATCCAGGGCTCTGATGGATGCTTAATATTCCACAAAGCAATTTAACTCCTCTCACAGATACATTAGTTTTTGTCTTCTATTCATGTGTGCTTATCCATTAGAATATCTGCTAGTGTCCTAAGGCACATGCATCAATCAATACTCCATTCTTATTATTTTATTTTATTTTTTATTCAAGTAAAACTTTAGCTGAGATTAAAGGGACTTTAAAAAACAGGATTGCCTTGCAAACTGTTTGTGAACACATATAGTTAAAACACACTTGACAGTCAGTTTGTGCATCTTCTGCTTCTTTTTTTAACACACAGTAAGATACATTACCTCAATTTCCATGAAATAGTGAAATAGAATCATTGGCTGTTTATCTAGAAACACTACAGTAGGAATTGCAACTTACTATACAAAAAATGCTATAACAGAAGTAACACTATATTGATGTGTAATATTGCCTGTGTTTGCATATATTTAAGTACTTTACAGAAAACAGTGTAATATTATTTCATTTTACAAGACATTTGGCATCCCTTAGCAAGCACTCTTTTAACATATGGTCTCATTTTTTTCTACTTTACATATTTTCCTTTCAGATCTAATGATTTACAGGAGTCATTAGGGCTACCAGGGTCAAGAGAGCATAAGGGCATATTAGGTATATGAGTAGGCAGAGTTATCATAAACAGTATCAACAACAAGTATTATCTAACAAGTATTATAACTAGTCATTAAACAAAGGTGTTGTTTCAGAAACCAAGGTTTCTGATTATGCTCTGCTTTGCATTTGCCAATCTAGACATTCTTTTGTCCATTTCAGAGGTGCAGAAGTAAGTCCAGGGGAAAAGGCATTTATTTACAGTCAAAATTCAGAAGACCCTTGAGAGGCAGAAGTGGGCTATAAGCACTACTTCATTTTACTGTTTTCCTTTGAGGCTGCAATCTGTCTTTTCAACCTGCCTGTCTCATGGTGGCTCATGATATTCTTTATCCCTTCTAGAAAAATGTACTGGCTCTTTCTTGTAAACCCATAAATCTATGGGACTAGATGGGATGCACCCAAGAATGTCAAAGGAACTGGTGGGGGTTATTGCTCAGCTGCCCTCCATCATCTTCGAGAGGTCATGGAGAGCCGGGGAGGTGCCAGAAGACTGGCAGAAACTAATGTCACTGCAGTCTTCAAAAAGGCCAAGAGGGAGGAGCCGGGAAACTACATGCTGGTCAACCTCACCTTTTCCCTGGAAAGCTGTTGGAACAGTTCATCCTAGAGAACATCTCTAGGCGTGTCAAAGAAAAGGAAGTGATCAAGAGTAGTCAGCATGGAATCATCAAGGGGAAGTCCTGTTTGATGAACATGACAGCCTTCGACAGCTGCATGATGGGAGAGCCATGGATTTTGTCTACCTTGACTGCAGCAAGGCTTTCAACACTGTCTCCCATAATATCCTCATAGAAAAGCTCCGGAAGTGTGGACTGGATGAGTGCACAGTGAGGTGGATCGAGAACTGGCTGGATGGCTGAGCTCAGAGGGTGGTGATAAATGTGACTGAGTTTTGTTTGAGGTCTGTGGCTAGTGGTATCCCCCAGGGGTCAGTACTGGGCCCGGTGCTGTTCAAACTGTTCATCAGTGACTTGGGCGAGAGCACAAAGTGCACCCTGAGCAAGTCTGAGGATGATACCAAAGGCGGGGGGAGTGGCCCATACTCCAGAAGGCCATGCTGCCATTCAGAGGGACCTGGACAGGCTGGAGAGTTGGGCAAAGAGGAACCTGATGAGGTTCAACAAGGAGAAGTGCAGGGTCCTGCACCTGGGGAGGAATAACCCCAGGCATCAGTACAGATTAAGGGTTGACCTGCTGGAAAGCAGCTCCATGGAGAGGGACCTGGGGGTCCTGGTTGACACTAAGTTAACCATGAGTCAGCAGAGGGCCCTTGGGACCAAGAAGGCCCATGGGATCCTGGCTGCATCAGGAGGAGTGTTGCCAGCAGGTCAAGGGAGGTGATTCTGCCCCTCTACGCAGCTCTAGTGAGGCCTGGAGTATTGTGTGCACTTCTGGGCTCCCCAGTATAAGAAGGACGTGGAACTTCTAGAGAGGGTCCAACAGAGGCCAACAAAGATGATGAAAGGGACTGGAGCATCTATCTTATGAGGAAAGACTAAATGAGTTGGGCCTGTTTAACCTCGAAAAGAGAAGGTTGAGAGGGGATCTCATCAATATGTATAAATACTTGAAGCGTGAATCAGGACCAAACCTGAAAGGAGGAAGAGGTCAAGCTCTTCCCAGTGGTGGCCAGTGAGGAGGCTCAATGGGTATAAGTTGAAAGACAAGACGTTCCACCTGCATGTGAGGAAGAACTTCTTCATTGTGGGGGTGACAGAGCCCTGGCATAGGGAGTCTGTGGAGTCTCCTTCTCTGGAGGTCTTCAAAACCCACCTGGATGCCATCCTGTGCCATATTCTGCAGATGTCCCTGGTTGAGCAGGAGGTTTGGACTAGATGATCTCTGAGGTTGCTTCCAACCTTAAGCATTCTGTGATTCTCTGATTCTCTGAAAGTAGTCCCACACATTTCAGAGATTTCAAATCAATTTCAAGTTTCAGTTTTCTGAAGCACTACTTGTCTAGGAAGCTTCTCAGCCTCCTTGACCATCTTGTTTTTTTTTTTTTTTTTTTTTTTTTGTAAAGAGCTAGCCTTAGAAGTTTCCAGGCCCATATAAAGATTGTTTCCCAGAGCCAGACAGGGACTGAGCTGGCTGAGTCAACTGGATTGCTGAAGCTACATGGGTTAATTGTTTTCCTTCCTGCATTGAGAGGGGAAGGGTAGCTATAAACTTCACTGCGGCTGTGGTTTGACTTAAGACAGAGCCACATAACCAGTTCTAGCAGTGGAACTGAGCAGTAAGAGACTGCCAGGGGTGGTCTGGGAGGAGAAAGTAGCTGCTGACTTCTAGAGCTGGCAGGGATTTCTTGAGGTGCTTCGCTGTGAAATACAGTAACTCCTGAAAGTCATCCTTGTTTCTTAAAACTCTTCGGAAGTCAGTGGATAAGCCTTAGGGTAAAGAGACCCCACCTGGCAACTAGCTCACTGATACTGTTCCTTCCAGCTACTTTCCTCTCAATACCTCTCAGTACTGCTCACCCTCATCACTCTTCTCTTTTCTGTGAGCTAATTTAACTCACTAAAATTTGATTTGCAAAGAATGCTTGCAGAGTAAACTGCTTTATTTCATTCATACTGAAGAAACAGCTCAGTTCATCTAAGGGTCAAAGGAGACCCTGAGGAGAGGGACCAAAGGATACTCTGTACTGTCCTGAGACTATGCTCTTCTACCCTTCCCTCCTCTCCACTATTTGATGTTGTTGATGGATTTTAAAAACATGTATTCATTGCTGCCTTTGCAAGCACGTTGCTTCAACTTTTCCTTTTTTTTTAATTAAATTCCTTAGCATACACACTTGCATACAAGGAAGAGACACTACGATCTGTCTTATATCTGAATTATGATACATTGAAAGACTTGTTTGAGAGGAAAGTTTTGCTTGGGTCTATTTTGAGAAGGGAGTTCCTCTTTTTCCTTTATCAAGAAGTACAATTTTACCCTGATTTTGCCAAAGGTATATAACATTAACTGACTAAAGATGACTTCACAGAAAAATCTGAAATCACAGCAATAAAGTTTTCAGGCTTATCTCTTCTGATTTCTCCTCACACATTTATGAACACTGTTCAGCCTGGAAATATTGCCTGTATATTCAGAGACATCCATTACACTTTCTGCTTTTGGACTTGACACAACTTCTAGCATCCTATTATGTAGTATGCCAGAAAGCGCTGTGTATATAAACATAGCAAAGAAGCAAGATTTTCCTTTAAGATATGTCTAATCTGTGTAAAGAATTAGAAAAACAGTAATAAAGCCTAAATCCTAAGTCTCCATCTTATCCCTACTTCTAGCATTTGTTATAATTCAAATATGATCTTTCTTTTTGTGAACTATCGCTTTCTCATAACATACATTCATGCCAAGATCATGAGCAGACTGATAAATACAAAGTATTTGTATTTTTCACATGCTTTAACATCATCGAGGCCAGATTTCTTCACTTCAGGAATTAAAAATGAGGAGAAAATCATAGTTTTTCATAATTGAAAAAATATTAAAATGCTTCTCTGGTACAGTCCATCCATTCTGAGAATGGATCCCTTACTGATTATGAGATTAATTCTCAGAATGGAGAAAAACAGTGCACACAAAATGCCCCAAATTCAAGCTTAAATGCTAATTTAAGGATATGTTCCCTCTTTACTCTTGTTTTCACTTCACTCATGTTAGTTTTGCAGGGGCTTGTAGCTTTAAGTTCCAGATAATTCTGGAGTTTGAGTGAATTGTATCATCCAGCATTTTTTTGCCCTCTATAACTTACAGGACAGCTGGATGTAGAATGCACTGAACAAATCCTTGTAAAATATTGTACATCCCGAGAGGTTTATATAGACTGGATAAGCTTCAGGTAAACTTTTGAACCTGGTTTTAAATCTTTAGAAGACTACCTACTAGCTAGTTTTAATAATGCAATGACATTATTATTAATGCATTGCAATATATAGAAATAAATTATTTTCCATTTTTAATAGATTAAAAACCACAGCTCTTCACTATTGGGGACTAACATGAAGTATATAGAAAGGTAAGTACAGAGCTACAGAGGTAAATCCAGCTTGCAGTAGCTATTAAAAGTTGTCATTTGTTAATAGCTTTGCTAAAATAATGTCTAAGACTTCAGTACTAGATGTTTCCCAGGTACCTGGAAAATATGAAATCTCATCTGTGTGACTGTTAACACTCAGATTCTTTCAAACATTAAATATTACCTTTATGTTTCATTCCACTTAACTATTTTTTTTTTCTTTTTCTAATCATTATTATTATAATCAGCAATACAGAAGAGTAATTTCTCTCATATAAAAGATGATAATTCTTTAGGCTCGGGCACTGGTACATTCAAATTGTCTTGAACAAGTGATGTCTTTGATTCTTATGGTAGCTAGATTTTAAACACTATCTATACAAACAAACTGTAGTAGTGCATACATATATAAAACACTGGTTGTTTTGTTGTTACATATTTTGCAGTGTTGCATATTTTCTGCATAATTTTGAGTAACTCAAACTAGCACTGGTATTTTGTCTAAAAAGCTTTCCAGTTATTTCTGTTTTGTGATAAATAAAAAAAGATCCCTTTTTTTGAAGGGACACAATTGAATCTCACCTATGTCAAACACTTAAAAAATGTTTTCATATTTCTCATTTATATAGCTACTTAAGTAGCTAAATGGTACACAATATTTTCAAGCTCAGCTTCTTCATATGTAGATAATAAGGTAACTTTGGCCTAGGATTATTCTTGCTTCCATTGTTGAAAAAAAATGGGATCTGAAAGCTGAAAAGTCAGATAGCCAAGAACTCAAGGTAACATTTGGGGGCTGAACTGATGTTCAAAGGAGCAAGACTGCATTTACTCAACGTTCTTCCTAAGACAGCTTGCTCTTTTAGCTGTGTTCTCAGTCTCAGACTCTTCTGAATGCTCTCTTCCAGCAGTAGGTGCAGTGAAGTAGACTGATATTTCCCCTCTTATCTCTAATGGGCAAGGCATCCTCAAAAAGTACCAGTTTTCTGTTACTATTCTATTAAAAATTGTGCAGGTGTAACAGGCTCAAAAAAAGAATTCAAGGAAGGTGCTATTGTACTGTAAAAGAACTAGAGGGTAGTATTGTATAGTCTAGTGGAAGCAATCCTAACTAAAACACTTCACATTTACTTATATAGTTGCTGAACTTCAAAGAAATCTATTATGAGTCAATGATTTCCAAGACCTGCATGACAACCTAATGAAAACAAACAAGAGATGTAACAAATGATTATGCTTGAATGCATCAAAAGAATAGAAATAATTATAGAAGCAAGACACATTCTGTGAGAGGAAAGTTAAACTGTATAAAGAACTAGCATATATTTAGTAGGTCTTACAAAACACTGCATTGTGAAGGGGAAATTCTACTTTCAAAGCTGTGTATATATATCTCCGACAAGTGATTTAAGTAAAGTTCATTGTGGTCCAAAACATTAAAAGTATTCTCTTCAGGATTCTCTTCAGCTCCCAAATGTACTGGCCTCCAGATGCAAGGTTCAGCTGTTGTCTTCTCATAGGAATGCAACTCGAGTAGAAAGGGTAGATCTCAGCACAATTCTTTTTTTATTACTACCATCTGATCTCTTCTTTCCTTCATCTCCTTCAAAGTAGCTGTTCTCATAGGAATGGAAAAAAAAAATGTATTGTAACAAACTTGATTACCTTCTGGGAAAGCTATTCCCTTTTACTTACCGTTTTAGCTTTTGTACCACTGGAACATTACAGGACAACTGCAGGGGCATCAGAGTATGGAGATATATCATTTTAATGCAGAGTACCATGAGATGTTACATGAGTTCACTGGAAAATTGGGATCTCAATACTGCCATTTATAAATAATATTACATTTTATAAAGGGATTTATATGGAATGCTTCTCAAAAATAACTCCATCTTCAATGGATCTAACAATGATTTCTTTATCTGCTCTTCTCCAGCATACCACCATTTTGAGAGCACCTGGGAAACCAGCTAAATCACCAAACTATTTCAGGTCTAACAACATGCATTTTTTAAGCACTGGAACTAGAGGAAAAGACAGACTATTAAACCACTAGTTATGGCTTTCTCTTTCTTATAAATGAAAAACAAACAGATTTAAAAAGTTAATCTAATTTTCTCACAAATCAGATTTTTGGGTAACTCATTCACACTTGATGGGATTATCGCATAAATTCTATGTCAAATGTAGAAACATTACTTATTTTTGTAGCTAACATGAAACATAAGTTTTGGGGAAAATATACATCTCTCTATTGTGTTTTTTTTAATGCCCAGTTACCGGTGCAGGTAAAAAAATATAAACAGGTAAAAAAAAATAATAAACTGCTCATCTCGTTGCTATTCCAAAGCGTTTATATGAAGCATACATGCAGGAAATAAGATCTGTGATTCAAGCAGCATGAGAGGTTAATTCCTGTACTATGGAGAAATCAATATGAAAATCAGAACTGTACTGCTTCTGAGGCTGTATTCCAGTGATAACAAAACATTGACTTATTATTCTCAGCCTGAAGCAAAAAACTTAAAAAACATTTGAACTTTAATTAATCCATGTAAAATGCAGCTGCAGCTTGCACTGACTTCCTAGGAATTCATAAAATTATGCCATATAGGCATAAGGTCAGAAAGGTCAGTACCTTTCTTCAGACTTTGAGAGACTATTAAATCAAGATGCAAGCTTGGTGGTGCCAGGACCTTGCCTTACCCTCTGTCTATAAAATGTCATGCATGTCCATGGCATTGTATAAATAGGTTAAGTACAAAGGAGGCAAACTCAGTCATCTCTATGCCATAGTAAACATATAGGTTTTTAAAAAAAAAATTATCAAATCATATATTTTAAAACTTTAGGAGCTAACTTTCTTTATACTTCCATTATCCATTAGAAACAATAAACCAAAGTAGACCCTAGTTGTTAGTTTCAGTGATTGGACTAGTCAGACAAGTTCTTTGGGCCGTGTTCATCTGTACAATAGGCCTGAGAATTTTACACTCAGGCTCCAGTTGTCCTTGACAGGAAACTTTCATGTACTGAACTGTAAACAAAAAAATGCTAAAGCAATACTGCTTCAAGCAACTGGTCGCACACAACTGGACTACACTTGGGTCAGGAGATACTGATGTTAGTATGGCTGAATTTTGTAAAGAGGGGGCAGAGCATTTCAAATGTATGCCAGTATAGCTAGTTGTCAGGCAGGATTATCATTTCCTGTTAAGGCAATCCTGTAAATTCTGCAAAATCACTAATCAAAATTATTTTTTATTATTGCATTCTGTCCTAAATCATAGTCAGTCAAAGAAGAGAATGGGGCCTAAGTGATCAGTCACTAGCAGCTATCACTCAAGCAAATTTCAGCCTGCTACCATAGTGATAGAATAGTATTATAAAAAAAAGAAGCAAACTACTTTTAAAAAATATGCTAGGTAAGCTGAATAATAAACTTGTACAAATCACAGTTTGATTGCAGTTTCTCTAACAGTACAGGTGAAAAAACAATACAATTTCTTTGAGTGCATTATTCACTGTATATTATTCACTCCATTCCACTTAATCATTCAGACTTCATGGCTACCCCAGGCAACCCTGCAAACCTCTGATTTATTTTTGATCTCATTTAAAAGCTGTCATACAGTTGCAATGTATAAGTACCAAAAAGCAGCAGTTTCAGAAATGCACAGAACAGAACTGATCAATTCAATTTCTCTCTACTGGAAGAAGAAAATACCCTGAAATATATGAATGTTGAAAACACAAAAGATTGTACATGTCTGAAATAAATTAAATTAAATTTTATTTTTAAATATATTCTTCCTGTTCTATTTCTCACATTCTTTCTCATCCCATTTCTTTAGATTTCCCAGGCATTAATGACTTTTTTTAAACACCATAATAAAACTATACTTCATTAAACACTATTTTTAATTATTATTATTCATTCCTAAGGCTCTGCCCACAAGTATAATTCAAATTTTGCATCACATGTACCGTGATAGTTTATCACGTTATATATGGTTTACATACAACCTATGTTTTATAACACACTCATGCCTAGTTTCAAGCCAAGTCATCTAAGAAATGCAGAGGGTCAGGGAGAATGAAATACATTCTGAGAAGCTTGTCAGAGAGAATGAAATAGATTCTCAGAAATGGGCTACAAGGTGGAAATCTGCTTAAGAAGGACAATAGTTAGCCTAAAAATTTCTTCAGCAATAGAGCAATAACCCCTCCCCTTCCCCCCACTTTTTTTTTTTTTTTTTTTTTTTTTTTTTTTTTTTTTTTTTTTTTTTTTTTTTTTTTTTTTTTTTTTATTTGGGTTTTTATCCTTTCAAATTTTCATCTGAATTCCAGGTTTGGACTACTCTGGGATTTCTATATAGGCTGGAATCCTGATTGAATTACTTCCAGAAATCTTAGTCAAATACTCAATGGGCATGTAAAGGGCACGGGGATATGCAAGTACAGATCTGCTCTCTTAGCTCCAGCACTTGTGCACTGGTTCAAATACATCTGGGAAGCTATGAACAAATTGAACTTATATCACACAGATGGCTTGCACATGAGCAATATCCCTGATGTATTTGGAATGGATCAGGTAATGCATTAGCACATTGAAATTCAGTAGAAAAATATGGAAAAAATCAATTCTATTCCTTCTTTTCCCTCAATAGATTAAATTCACATATTCAATTTCCAGGAAAATACTTTTACTTTGCAAAATTATAATGGGGAGGGACCCATTTACTATGCTAGTCTTTTAATTGTCCTTTCCTGTTCCTAGAGAAATTTACCTAAACAAGTTTTGGGAAAATATAGTGGAATGACTGCATTATCCTAAGAGGAAAAAAAAAAAAAAAAAAAAAAAAAAAAAAAGAAACCAAATCAAAACACAAAACCAATATAATAGGGATAGAAAGGTAGAAGCGAAAAAAAAAACACATAAGCCAAAGGCTTCTACCTTTAAATCGAGGGCTGAAATTGCCCCCCTGCATGTTTCTGGATGAAACAGTTTCACCTTGGCTAATATACTCAAACTACTACATATTCTCCAGTGAATAGGCTACCTCCTTGAGAAGCAAGTCATCAGAAATTCTGGTTTCTGTGCCATATAAATATTTATACCCCAGAGCAAACTGAGTGCCAGTTGGAGGGATTAATGGAAACCCGAGATGGCTACTAAGGGATGGGGGAAGTAGGTATAAAACAGATACTTAAAACGTATTTCTGCAATAAGGAATATTGCTGCTTTACCTTCTTTTTTCCCAACTATTTCATTCATCTCAGTTACTGATATTCATAATAAGAGGAGCATACAATTAAAATCATTAATTAAATGATGAAAAAGTCTGTAAAACCTGACAAACTGCAAGCTATAGCTATCAGGATGACAAGCAGAGCTATAAGTAGCAGACCAAACACAGGAGATGGAAAACATATGCTTATTGGCAGTAAACGTGACATACATAAGGTCCCTGAGGAAGTGACATACATTTCTAAAATCCTGAATGAGGGAAAAAGATTCTTACAGATTGCCTTCTGTGAACTGTCCTTGTCTGACCAGGGGAATAGAAAATTTAAATGATTACATATATTATATCCATTATACATGAAAAGGTCACTATAGAAGGTAAGGTGAAGGAAGACATCTGGTAACTAATTCCACTCCTACAGTTTCCAATCAGGAATCTGACACTTTGGTGAACTTTTTGTTATTATTTATACAAGCTCAAACCTCTGTAAGTAATTTTATGCTTTTTGCATTGCAATGCAATAGCTACACAATTTTTTTTTTTTCTAGTGACAAATCACACACATCAGCTCACTGTGTGGTGCATTCAAAAATGACAAAAAAAAAATAGGTGATTACCTCCTTGTAGTTATCTACACCTACGGATTTACCAGAATTATCAGAAAGAGTTTTGTTTCAGAAGCATATTCCATGTCACTCAAGACAGAAAAAAGCAAATTCTGGTTGGCCAAACCAAGCCCCTTTTTAGGCTTGGCCATCTGCAGCTAGCATGCAGATCTGGAGTAAAGCATATTTTAGAAGATGGAAAAGAGCCCATATAACATCAATTAGACATTCTTGCCCATAATGTATTTATTTAAATTAATTTTTAGAAAGTAGCATGTGTGATCTTGACAGTAGAATTTTGTCCATATGGTTTAACAACCTGGAGCTTCTTAAAGCATCCTAGAAAGTTTAAACAACTTGCTAATACTTTAGCAAATAAAGGTCCTCTAACTGGACCTTTATTTTTGTAAGAGATAAGAAGATATCCAAGCTTTATTTTGAAAAGTAGCACAATATTTGGGTTCTTTTTTAAGGTAAAATAGTGGAAAAATTGGTTGTGTTGCTAATGACCTGATTTCTCATCTTTTTCATTGATTTCTTAACAAAAAAAATCTCTTTTTTGGGGAGTCTGAGAAGTTATCCAAAGAAAACTTATTCTTGTAACCCCATCCACGCGTTTATACTCTTTAATTCTTGGATAGTATACAGGAGAAAAATGCCAGCTGAAGCTGCTACAGATTTATTTTGTAAAAACAATGTTAAAAGCAAGCCTGCTACACTCATATTTATTCTGTAATATTGTATCCTATTGGATTAGGCCACTATCACACAATTTTATCTCCCATGTAATTTTCATGCTATTTTTGACGAAGTATACACGATAAGTCTGAATTTTAAATGGATGATTTCCTCACGAAGCAAGCAAAAGTAGGATTCTGCTATTGTAAACTAATAGCAGACTTTCTCTTAAACCATAGTTCTAGCAGCTTTCATTTTTCTGCAAGCATAAATTCAGAGATGTATACTTATATCACCTCAATCCTACCATGGAATTAAGATATCATCATTATTCATGAATTAAAGGGGCCACATCAACACTTTCTACAGCAGTTAAGACAGCATTTTATATTCTTCTTTACAAGCAGCAATAAAAACACTCGTGTATATTGATCTTTATTATTGTTAAAATTTGTCAAGCTGCACTTACGCCCCCCACAAAAAAGAAAAAACATGAATCCTGTACACAGTTTCTACACTACCATCAACATTTCAGATGTTGGAGTTCTGAAATTTTGGAAGGCTTGTAGCCAGGTACGCATTCTTACATCAGCATAATTATGTCTGCAAACAAATTCACCATTAGAGTACCATATTATTTGCTAGCACTGTTGCTCCTGAAAGATGTGGTGCACTTACATACATGCATGCAACTTTTAAGGTTAGACTCCAGATCACTAAGAAATGGCCTTCCCTTGGACAGCAGCAAAAAATAAAGTTAGCCGTCTTTCTCCTCTGGCTAGAAAGAAATAACATGGTGAGAATTTGAAGGACTATACTCTACACTGTGCTGAGATCACAAGCCTTTCTTTCAGATGAAATGGGGATCAAGCTTCAAAGAGCAGGTCATGCAAGTATGCTCACTGCACAACACATAGCACCGGTTCTTGCAACCTAGCTGTTGCGTGAAACAGGTGACCTAGCACACAAGCTGGACCTGAAGCAGAGATTAGGAACTGCCTGTGCCTATATATGTTATTTCAAAGAGATGATAGAGGCAAGGCAGAAATGGGACCATGGTAGTGTTTTTGAGAAATTAAAAGATTCTCAGCCCAGGGATTACAAGAAGAACAGAGGAAGCTCAAGAAGCCAAAATTGAAATTCAAATAAAGCGTTCATTATTCATATTAATGTTACATTTTTATTCTGTGAAATATCCTGATATCCACCTAACAAGTCTGAGGACATTAAGCTGCAGACCTATATGTAAAAATAAAATAAAACTTTAATTTATCATCTGTGATATGAGTCTATGATGAGGATAGGATGAGTCTATACAAAGAAAGAAAGAAAGAAAGAAAGAAAGAGAGAGAGAGAGAGAGAGAGAGAGAGAGAGAGAGAGAGAAAGAAAGAAAGAAAGAAAGATTGGTTTTCAATAGGACAAAGCTTTATCTGAGGTTGGTTTTCTTTGATGTAATATAATCCTACTAATTTTAATGGGGTGTGACATACAAGTAACTGGAGGCAGAACCTGGTCATTACCTTGGGATTAGAACCAGTCTGTTTATTCTTAAAGCATTTTATACAGTTTCCTGTATAAAACATTACACTAGCCTAAATTGAATTGTTTCAAGATTAATTAAGTTAAATTATAGACACTCTTAAATTATTTTAACCTGAAATATCAGCCTAGGTTAAACTGATTCCTCACAAGATTAAATGAAATCAATAATATCAGCCATTTTTAACCTGTTTAAGACTACCCACTAAGCAAATTATCTTAAAAACCTAATAATTTAACAAGATGTGCTGAGACTACAGCTTATCATGATGATCACTATTTTCTTCTTTCTTCCTGGTGGTTGTCTTTCTGTCAGCCCTTGTCCATCTGCCATATTTCTTACACGGACTCCTATCTTTTCTGAAATGTGCAATTCTATCTTGCACAGGATCTGACATAGTGCTTTGAGTCATGAGTGTGACTCTGGAGAATAATCTAGATAACTGCAGAATTAAAAGAGTGCACGACTTTATTTTAGAGGTTCAGTCTTAGTTTCTTTACACTTTTGTAGTAGATTAAATGTGTTGGGATAGGATGAAGAAGAGAAATCCTTGTTCTGAATTGGTGGGAAGAATAAAAAAACTTGCAGTCTTCTTGTCAGTGATTTTAAATTGTTATTTCTAAAGCACAAATTCATAGATGCTGAAATTAAAAAGAAAAACAGTCTCAAAACAATCAGTATGAAAACTTCCTCTAATGAATTAGAACAAATTCTAAGAGTAGAAAAAGCAGAAGTATCACCATTACTGAATGCCTTATGGGGGTCATGTGAATTTGACAGCTGCACTGAAGGAACATTGTAAAATTGCATTCTGATTGCCATATTGTAGCTAATCAATGGCACAGACTTGGGAGCAGGGAACTAATTAAACTTCAGTGATAAAATCCAAATTGGAATCTAGTATGGAATAAGTTGTGACATAATTGCAATCTTTAAAATATCACTTAAAAGTGTACCAGATCTATTTCTTTATTTTGTAGTTTGGGAACTGAGATCACTTTTGGACATATATACTGATAATTTTCATTATTCAATTAGGAAATTCTCCTCTTTGATGACTATATAATGCATGTAGGATGCTGAAGGCTTATGAAGACATAATTCCTATAGGAACATCAACCACCAAGAAATTCAAAATATCAGAGACTTACATTTTGTTAAGATTTATAGGCTCTCAACAAAGTGGTAGCACTTTAGTTGAAAGTTGTTGATAACATTGTTGAAAATTACTTTTGGACTTGATAAATAATGAGAAGAGGAGGAAACAAGAATTCCCCAGCTAGACAAATCAGTATTTGACACATTGTACTTCTTGTAAACATTATATAGACATTGCATTAAGATGTCTCCTATCATAGCACAGAATGATTGATAAAAATGATTCAAGGTCTAGACATCAACAGCACAGAGCAGAAACACAGGGGGCGGAGGGATGGGCAGAGGACAGAAATCCTTTTAGATTGACCTTTAACTGATAAATTGATGATGTCCTCATTAGCAGCCACCCTGCTGCTTGCCCTCAATAAAAGATAATGTCCCGCTGTTAACACTATTCCCATTTCCGTGATTTAACACTACTATTATAGAGCAGATACTATTTAAATGGATTAAGGTTTAAATTAAGATAAAATATTGTTGAGATCTGCAGTGTTTGTCTCCAAAGCGAGCAGTACACTTTCATTGCCTATGCCTGGTAATCAGCAAGCTCCAGGGGCATTCATCAGATGACATTAGCAGCAAGGTTTTCACAAGGTAGTATCTATACAATACTCAATTTGTTTAGCATGCTTCTAGTAATATTTCACAGGCAGTTAGTCCACTAATGATAAACTTCTTAATGCACAGTTACCCACAGTGTCTTTTTCCAGAAGGAAAAAATATTTGCTAAAGCCCAGTATCATCTCAGAAMAAAAAAAAAAATTAAGCTTCACACCATAGTAGCCAAAAAAAAAAAAAAAAAGAAAAATCAGATTAACTGTTACATCATGTGATATTGTTAAAATTACATTATGTTAAAATTATTAGTAAGAGATGTTGTGTTTTTAACTTGTAACTTGATTTAGCAATGCTTTTGTTGGTTTCTAAAAAAAAAAAAAAATCTGAACAAAGGAGTCCAAGCCTTTTATTTTCAGCCCTAGATGTGCTTACTTTTCAAAACTGTATCCTAAAAGTTAATTTGTATTTTCCAGATAAAGATAAAACATGCTATAAAACAAAAAAAAAAAAGGACATTTAGAGATTTCTCCAATTAAGCATACTTAGAGAGTTATTTTTGTTATAAGTACATGCTGATTCTAAGCTTATTTATTAACAATAATTCTCAACAGGTAGAAATTTGCCATGCACTGCCTTAATTCTCCCAATTCTGAGATAATGTAGAGATCATGACTGAAGAATGACAAGCAAAATTTTTTCTCAGGAAAGTGTCATGATTTTAAAAATGTGATCTTCCATTATTCCAACATCCTTCATTATTTTTCCATCAGTAAAAGATAAAATTTTATATATGACGTACCACATATAGGTAGATTACTTCCATGTTTTGATGAAATGCAGTCATACAGACTAACTTGCTGGATGTAAACTCTTTCCACAATACCTATGGCAATTATGAGCTAGAAATTAAAACCATTCAAAGGGCAAAATTATGCTGTAGTTTTCAAATCTATGAAATTTATTTCTGATTGAGGAAAACAAGAATATTTTTGTGCTCAGCAGAGATGTTGTCCTCACCTTACGAGACATAGTATTACGGATCCAAAGGGCACTAATGGAGGGGTGAGCTTTCTGAGCTGCTGGCATCACACAGCTTTTTCTCCACACTGAGAACAATCACTAGGGGCATTCTGCCATCTGACCATCACTTCACTGTGGGAGTCATGCCAGAGAGCTGGTGGTTGGCAGCAGGAACAGGTTTGTCCCCCTTTGCCCCCTCCAGATATCCATGGAGCTCTTCCAGGTCACAGCTGGGCATGGGTCAACTCCCCAGCAAGGGGCACCCTGTCAGAGATCTGGAAACCAGCCGTGAATTTAACCACAAGCAGGGCAGCAGCACAATTCCCAGAGTGTGCTGATGTCCCTGCAGTGGTGCCCGTGACTGCTCTGTTGCTCAGGGCAATAAGACCATCCATGCCCCTGGTTCAGGGTGTACATGGGGGGTCCGTGGCTTCTGGCATTAGGTCCCCACAAATCAGAGCACTGCCACTCCCCTTGACTTTCTGCATGCACTAGAGGAAAGATGAGATTATCTCCATGGTCTCCCCAGGCTTTCTATGATTTTATGAGCCCTCAGTCCCTCTGGCAATCAGCTCTCACATGTGCCCTTTCTCTTTCACTATGCTAAACAGGGCTTTAATCAAAAGATTCGCTGTTTCATCTTGGAATCTTTTCAGAATGAAAAAAAAAAAAAAAAAAGAAGAGAGAGATTCACATACATAATTGCAAGGAGCAGCTGTCACTCGAGAGATAGGTAGGCAAGTAACATAAGGAGTGACTGGAATAATAATAGCTGAAAGACTTGAATAATGTAGCATTTTTCAAAGTGAGCTTTCTAAATGGAATGTATGTCTTCTGAGAAATCTGTGGGGCTTGCCTCTTATAAAAAATATTTTAAAGTGAGTCCTCAAATTCCTAATTTGTTTGTATCTGGCAGTAGAAAATTTTGAATCTCTCTTTTCCTAGTACATACAACAAAAGAAGCTGGAACTGCTAAAAGTGCTCTGGTAAGATTTCATGCAATTCACAATCCCATATTCAGAGTTTCTGAAACTTTGTTAAATTTCATTTTGCCACTTTTTCAGGATTGTCAGATCCACTTCAAAAGACCCAGCAAAGCTGCTATATGTGAAATGGATTTTTCAAGTGAACTGGCAAAAATTTATCCTTTGGTACTGAAAATTCAAAACTCTAGACTTGTTAAATATTATTTATTGAAAGTTATTATTTAATCTCTATTCAATCTCTCTAGTTTTGAAGTTATTTATCTGTACTGTAACCAAGGATGTATATTTAGATGGGGTCCGAATTATATGAATAATTTCATTAAATTTATGTAGTTCTAGAGAACTTACTTATTTTTAATATCATTCCATGCTGATCTCTGTTTTTATAACTGTATATTACAAATGTCAAGACACATGGGATAGAGACAGAAGTGTTTTTACTTAACAGTTTGTATTTAAACTATGTAATTACTTTTTCTTGCCATATTTAATGTATGTTTTTGTATTATTATTTATTAGGAAATGCATGTATTAAAATAGAAATAAAGAAATAAAGATGATATCTTGCCCTTTGAAAAGATAATTCAGTGGATTAAGAATGCACATTCAATTATTCAGTTATATTCAGATGATTTCTCTCACACACTATTTAGCAGTAAGAGGTTATTTTAAAATTTTGAGGTTAGCATGAGTGAGAAAAACCTCTTTAGATTAGTATCATAAATACAAGTTCTGTAGTTACTAATGTTATATTTTGTTCATCAATAACTACTTAGAAAATTTAAATAATTTAAAGTTATATTTTTATTGAAAGAACCCACTGTTATCAACTGAAGATTGATATAAATATAAATAATATTAAAATCTAGAAAAGGGGTTGAGTGAAACCTAACTTTTCAATGCTAGCCTGAAGTCCAAGGGAACATTTTTAGTTTCATTTAGAAGTTTATGAATATTCTGATTAGTTTTGGATCATTGCATTGAAAAGCAGCTAGTCTAAGTTTAAGTCTAAGTTTAATTTATGTTAATTTTACTGTTATTGTTTTCAGGATCTTTACTGACTTCAGCATATGTTGGGGTAATTAAAGGTGTTTTTATGGTCATCTGAGCACCCATGGCTTCCAAAGTACATCCTGGTTCCATAGAAATCCTGGGAAAACTCCTTCCAACTCCACCTGTGTTCACACCATACAGTGCTTTGTTCCTATAATTGTTCTGCGGTTGGGTAATCACTTATTTAAAGTGGTACTCTCTTTATGAAAAAGAGGCATAGACATTTTCAAGGGTAGATGTAAGCTATCATCATCCTTACTATTTAATCCTTTTATATCGCCACCAACATGCAGTGAATTTCCAGCCTGTGGCTCTACCTATTCTTAACACTAAAAGAACTTTTTACAGGGGTTTCAGTGCTATGAAGAGTTCTGGACTGTGAACAGAGTCTCAAGGCAAATAAAGGTCCACAAATACCATGATGACCATGATTTACAAGCTCTTTTCATTGGTGGCCAGCGATAGGACAAGGGGAAATGGGCATAAGCTGAAATACAGGAAGTTCCATCTCCAGCTGAGGAGGAACTTCTTCACTGTGAGGGTGACAGAGCCCTGGCACAGGCTGCCCAGGGAGGTTGTGGACTCTCCTTCTCTGGAGGTCTTCAAAACCTGCCTGGATGCCACCCTGTGCCACATGCTCTAGGTGTGCCTGCTTGAGCGGGAAGGTTGGACTAGATGATCTCTAGAGGTCCCTTCCAACCTTGAATATTCTGTGGTTCTGTGATTTGACACTTTTACTGTCAAATATCTCACCAATTACTTCACTCTTTTTTGTTCTTCTCCAATTGTTTTCGAGTCAGGAGAGTTGCAGGCAGAATCAAGACTTGCAGGCAGAAAGGGGACAAAAAGAACATGAGAAAACCAACTAGCCAACATACTTCTTCTCAAACAACGCCAATGAACCCCTACACATGGAACATACCAGAAAACTTTAAAAATTTCTATTAGACTAGGAAATTCCCACACTTGTGGTAAGATAAAGTGTCACTATATTAACCACGTAATTAGGATAATCACAAATTCACCTCCTACAGCTCAACAAGGCAGAGTGCCACTGGGGCAGCACATAGAGGTAGTCAAGGGGTAAACTCTTGTTCCAAGTAACAACTGCAGTGAAGGAACCTCCTCCTGTCTGAGCTAAGGGCATTAACCTACTGACAGAAGGGAAAAAAGAGCAAAAACGACATATGATAGCAAGAGATGCAGGACAAGTGCGAGGCAGAAGTAGTTAGTGGACACTTAAAGAGGGCTTTTGGGGGATTTGGTAGGATGATGCAGAGATAGATGGAGAGAGATTTGTTAATGACAGTTAAATGTGCAAGGGTACTCATGATGCATGAGTGTGTGCATTTATATACCAAATGTGATGATTTTATTTTATTTTATTTTATTTTATTTTATTTTATTTTATTTTATTTTATTTTATTTTATTTTATTTTTTAAAACATTGCTTATGCCCTCCAGCAGCTGTTTGGCTTAGACATTGAACTTGCAGATGACAATAGCACCTGGTTAGGATGTTCTAGAAAAGAATGGAGAGAAGAGAGCAAGAGGAGAAAGACATTTAAACAGCTTCCCAAACATCAGAAAACTGAGTCTCCTGGCTGAGAGTGGAAGCATTCAAGTGTTATAAACCAGTATGTTTCTCCAGAGCAGAATGGCAGATAATATGGAGAATGGCAGTACAACAGCTATTTTTACTACTCTCCTTTATAGAAAAGTGGTGAGAGCATCCACAGCACATAGTCCTGTTGTACTGTTTGCCCTCTATACTGTCCATAGACAGAATACAACTAAAGCATACTGCAAAGCTGTATTAACAGATCAAAACTACACCGAAAAGCAAACAAAATAAACAAACAAAAGAAGGAATTAAATAAATCAAAAGTCTGTCGAAGTCAAAATAACAACAGTGAAAAACTGGGATCAGACGTCAACCCTTTGGAGACAGATGTATCTCCCAGTAGGAATCACATGCTATCAATTTTCTTTTTTTTTTTTTTTTTGGAAATAATCTGTATATTAAGAGAGAAAACTATGAACAAAAACATCCACTTTCCTCCAAAGGAGCAAGATTGTTAAACAGACATAGAGTCTTTGTTGTGCAAGTTTTACACAGGTGAGAATCTGAGTTTGACAAGAAAAAAGTGATCTTTTTTTTGGAAACATAAAGGTGTTTGGTTCTTTCTTTTCAAGGTTAAAGGTTTAATTCTGATGCTCCATACAGTGTTTCGAAGGTCACAACATTAAACGCAAGAGCAACAATCCACATGCAGCTCTTTACTAGCACTGGCAGCAAAAATCTCACCTACGATTCACACAGGCTTTTGAATGTTATGGAAAACCCCATGTCTCATATGTGAGTACCTCCTGAGGGAAAATTAGTCATTTCACACAGCACTAATGATAGTTTGCCAGTGGTAAATTAATGGCATCTTTGGGGAAAAAGGTAATAACATTTTTTCTGATTAACCTAACTGGCTGCAGGACTCTGCTGTAGCTCTGTTCAAATTCATCAGTAAAACCATTTTTTCATATAATGCCTTGAGTTGGAAATCTTGATTCTCCAAGCTGAGAGGGCAAATGGCAGTTTCTGGTGTTCTGCTGGCTTGTGTAATTACCTATGATCACAAACTACATTTATTCTCATAAGATTTAGCTAAGATGTAAAATCTGATGATAGTCCATAAATCATCAAAATAACTTTTTGCATCAACAAATGGCCTTTCTAAGTCTTCATTCATCTCCAGTGTTGGAGAGACTGTAGAAGCTGAAGCTAAACTAGAAAACTGAAAGAAGAAGCAGTATGCACAGGTTAGAACAGTGCAATTCTCAGAGTAAATGAGCAAATACATGAACTCTTTCCAATGTATTGCCCTTTCAATAAAGAAAATAAATTTACTTTCTTCAAGACACTTCTACTAAGAGGAATTGAATTTAAAATAAAGGAAAATTAGAGAGTAAACATTTTATTTCATTGTTTGCTTCACTATACTGTACTATTACAGTTCTGTAACCCTGTTTTTGAAATATTGTAAGATATACTAGTCCTTCAAGTTTTATCTAACTGTACTCTACTGTACCTCTACTGTTTATCTATAATTCTTTAATGTTGTGATCTAAGGCTTGACTGAATTGGTAATAATTATATATTTTTCAAAGTGTTTATGGAAAAATGTTACTTGTTGCTGAGGTATTGTCATATCACAGGAAATGTGAATGCACACAGCAATACCAACCGCAAGAAATGAGAAACAAAGACAAATTTTATAGCAAGAGTTAAATGCTAATCATTTTTCTCCTGAGAATGGATCCTTTGGGCCACATCATTGAACTCTGAGATCATGTTTTTGAGACTTACTGAGGAACTCACCTTTTCAAAGGCAAAACAGAAGCATCACAAATCATAATCCAATCACTCAATCAATCACATCAATTACTGAAATAAGATTAGTGAAGGGAGCTTAGAAGTGTAGGGGGCTTAGCATAGGTAAGTGATGTAGCATAAGACAGGATTTAGCATAAGGCACGGCATTCGGAAGATCTCATGATGTTACAGAAAGAATAGGGATGTGTCTATAGCACTGCCAAATAAGGATATACTGCCAGGCTATGCTTGTGATTGGGGATTGGGTAATGCCTGCAGCGCTTCTGCCCGAGGGGAAAACTATAAAGGATGTGTGAAGCAAGCAATAAGCGTCACTTAGCATACCATCACATTGGTGTTGGTGCTTTGAAACCTCGGGGCGGATGGCCTTGGCCCAGGAACCGAAGCGGCGTCATTTAACATCAGTTAGCTAATTCCAACAACTGGTGATCCCCGATGTGATAAGAGGGAGTTCCCAACGTGATCAAGGCAGTTCCCGATATGATTAAGGGAATTCATAACAACTGGTGAGAGACGTGAGTCACACAGTGGAGGGGGTGGTCGGCCCCGACGTGGTACGCTCAGGAGGAAAAGCTGCAAGGCAGCAATGGAAGTAAGCCACGGTGAAGGTACTGAAAGAGTTAGGCAAGGAATTTAAGACTTGTATCAAGTTGAAGCAGGCCCGGGAGTGTGTGGAAAGATTGATTAAGGAAGGCGTTATAGCCTTTCCAGCACGGATTTTTAAGAAGAAGAATTGGACAAAAATGCAAACAGCACTCACCGACAGAGTGATGGCGGGGAAAACACAAGAATTAATAACATTGGGAAAGATACTGACACTCTTGAAGGAGAACACTGATGCATGGAGGATAGCGAGACCATATTTATGTGGGAGGATTGATCGGATATATGGAGAGGTTGAAAAGGAGAATGACGCAGGCACCCAGACTGGCAGGGTGGAAGAGCAGGAAGGAGATGAGAAAGATCAAGACACAGATGAAGGTGAGGAATGTACTGTGGCTTGTGTGGATCTGCCTGTCAATCCCCCAGATCCAGGACCTGTAGGCCCCGAACAAGAGCCTGTTTCTGTCTGAGCTGCGCAACTGATGCGCTGAGGTGCGCCGAGAAGCCAGGAAAGCGGGCAATGTAGAAGTACTATCTGCTTTCCCAGTCATGTACTCGTATAATCAGGCTCTGCAATATCAGCCTTTAGAATACAACATCATAAAGGAACTCCGAAAGACAGTGTTAGAGAATGGGCTGATAGCGCCTTTTACCACGAACTTATTGCAGAACATAACAAAGGCCCACAGATTCATGCCAAAGAACTGGGAGCTAATTGCAAAAATGATATCGATTTCATGCAACATGCTATTCTCCTGATGGAATGGAAGCGCAGTGCAGAGGAAGAGACAGGAGCCCAGGGCCGGAAGCAGGTGGAGTGGCTCTTTCATCGTCTCCTCTGCCTGCCTCCCACAACCATGAGAAAGCGATGCTTCCTCCTCCTCCCTGGCACAGGGAAGCAGTGGAAGCAGCAGCAAGCAAGGTCGCTCCCCCTCCTTTACCCCCTTCCTGCACAAAGCAAAAGTTGCTCAGTTATCTTACTCCAAGTTTAGCCCGCTGGCGACAGTTGAGCAGTCCCGAGGCAGGTGGGTGGCGGAATGTTTGAGTCTATGGACATTTTGCAAACTGTGTAACTTGTAATGGTGATTCACTGTTTTTGCATGTTTTCACATGTAATTAATATTGTTTCTGTTAGCATAAGTTGCAGGACTGATTAACTGACAAGAAAGAGGCTGCTTGAAGGAAGTAGCTGATCCTTGGCGTTACACTTTTCTCAATGACCTTTATATTTCTTGAAGCATCACCATGCTGCTTACTTTATAACGCCTATCAGGTCTCCTACAACGTTGCCTGGTCCTCTGATGGAAGGAAATCAGGATGCTGATGGCCTTGTCGGGGTGGCCACCGTTCCAGACACGTTCCAGCAGGTGCAGTTGTCTCACGTCTTCCTTCACCGGAGTGCTTACACAGATGTTCCGTATCATGACTGAACAGGCACAGCAAATTATTTAGACCTGTCCAGGTTATCAATATTATCCCTCTTATACAGGGGAGCCCAGAACTGCACACACTACTCCAGGTGCGGCCTCACCAGAGCTGAGGAGAGGGGCAGAATCACCTCCCTTGACCTTCTGGCAACACTCCTCCTGACGCAGCCAGGATCCCATTGGCCGCCTTGGCCACGAGGGCACACTGCTSACTCATGGTTAACTTAGTGTCAACCTTCTCCATGGAGATGCTTTCTAGCAGGTCGACCCCTAATCTGTACTGGTACCTGGGGTTATTCCTCCCCAGGTGCAGGACCCTGCACTTCTCCTTGTTGAACCTCATGAGGTTCCTCTCTACCCAACTCACCAGCCTGTCCAGGTCCCTCTGGATGGCAGCACAGCCCTCCGGAGTGTTGGCCACTCCACCCAGCTTGGTGTCATCTGCAAACTTGCTCAGGGTGCACTCTGAGGGCCCTCATCCAGGTCATTGATGAACAAATTGAACAGCAGTATTGGCTCCTGGGGGACACCACTGCCCACAGGCCTCCAACTGGACTCGGCCCCATTTATCACTACCCTCTGATCTCTGCCATCCAGCCAGCCCTCGATCCACCTCCCCGTGCACTCATCTAGTTCACTCTTCCGGAGCTTCAGTATGAGGATATTATGGGAGATGGTGTTGAAAGCCTTGCTGCAGTCAAGGTAGACAACATCCACGGCTCTCCCCTCGTCCAGCCAGGCTGTCATCCCATCATAGAAGGCTATGAGGTTCGTCAGACATGACTTCCCCTTGGTGAATCCAYGCTGACTGCTCCTCARCASCTTCTTCTCCTTCATATGCCTGGAGATTCTCTCTAGGATGAACTGCTCCATCACCTTTCCAGGGACAGAGGTGAGGCTGACCGGCCGGTAATTGCCCGGCTCCTCCCTCTTGCCCTTTTTGAAGACTGGAGTGACATTGGCTCTCTTCCAGTCCTCGGGCACCTCCCCTGCTCCCCAAGACCTCTCAAAGATGATGGAGAGAGGCTGAGCAATAACCTCGGCCAATTCCCTCAGCACTCTTGGGTGCATCCCATCTGGGCMCATAGATTTTTGAGTGGCCAGTTTGCCTAAGTGATCCCTAACCCAATCCTTCTCAACCTGCGGAAGGTCTTCCTCTAGCCCATTTATATCTCTTCTATTGGAGCCCTGCAGTTCATGGGGGGTCGTCTTAGCAGTAAAGACAGAAGCAAAGAAGGCATTTAGTAACTCTGCCTTCTCGGCATCCTCCGTCACCAAGGCCCCTTCCCCATTCAGCAGTGCACTAACATTTTCCCTCGTCTTCCTCTTGCTATTGACATACTTACAGAAACCCTTCCTGTTGTCCCTGACATGCCTCACCAACTCTAATTCCACCTGGGCTTTGGCCTTCCTCATTTCGCATCTGCATTCTCTGACGATGCGCCTGTATTCCTCCCATGTGGCCTGTCCCTTCTTCCACAAGCTGTACACTTTTTTTTTTCTCATTCACTTTGCCCAGCAGTTCCTTACCCATCCATACAGGTCTCCTACCCCGCTTACTCAACTTCTTTTTTTGTGGGAATACACCGATCCTGAGCTTGGAGGAAGTGGCGCTTGAATATCAGCCAGCTCTCCTGGACTCCCTTTCCTTCTAGGACCCTGACCAAGGGGACTGCTCCAAGGAGCGCCCTGAAGAGGTCGAAGTTGGCTCTCTTGAAGTCCAGGGTAGCTATCCTACTTCTCGACCCACTTCCTCCACACAGGATCGTGAATTCCAACATCTCGTGGTCGCTGCAGCCCAGACTGCCCCCAACCCTCACATTTTCCACTAGACCATCTCTGTTTGTTAGTATCAGGTCTAGCAGCGCCCCTCCCCTTGTTGGCTCCTCAATCACCAGTGTCAAGAAGTTATCTGCAATGTTCTGCAGGAACCTCCTGGACTGTCTGTTCCTGGCTATGTGGTTTTCCCAGCAGATATCAGGGTGGTTGAAGTCCCCCAGGAGGACCAGGGCCTGTGATCAGGAGGCTTCCCGCAGCCGCCCGTAGAAGGCTTCGTCCACTTCCTCGTCCTGGTCAGGAGGCCTGTAATAAATTCCCACCACCGTGTCACCCCTGCTGGCTTGCCGCTTTATCCTCACCCACAGGCTTTCTACTCGCGTTCCATCCTCCCCTATGCTGAGCTCTATGCATTCCAGTTGYTCCCTCACATAAAGGGCAACTCCGCCACCTCGCCTTCCTGCCCTGTCCCTCCTGAAAAGCCTGTAGCCCTCCATGGCCACATTCCAGTCATGGGAGCTGTCCCACCATGTCTCAGTAATTGCGATGAGATCATGGCTCTGTAGCCGCACGTGCATCTCCAATTCCTCTTGTTTATTCCCCATGCTGTGTGCGTTTATGTAGAGGCATTTGAGCGGGGCTCCCAATGTGCCTCTCCTCCTTGTCGGGACAGCTGCAGCCTGACTGGGTGGGCTCTCAGAAGTTCTCCTATTTTGCCCTATGACCTCCTCAGTCATAGAGGACCCTTCACAGGCCACAGCTCTAGATTGCTGTGCATGGGGTGACGGGCCATCAGGCACCATCTCATTTGCCACCCCACGGATACCCCCCTCCCCCCTCGAATCTAGTTTAAAGCCCTCATGATGAGCCCAGCTAGCTCCTGACCCAGGGCCCTCTTCCCCCTTTGAGAAAGATGGACCTCGCTGGGTGCCATCATGCCTGGTGCCATGTAAGACTTCCTGTTACCAAAGAAGCCAAAGTTATGGCGATGACACCAGTCACGGAACCACATGTTAATAGACTGTACCCTATGATTTCTTCCTGTATTGCCGGCCGTACTGGGAAGTATCGAACAGAAGATGACCTGTGCGCCTGTGTCCCTGATCGTTCGCCCCAACTCCCTAAAGTCCCTTTTAATTGCTCTCAGGCTACGCATTGCCGCCTCCTCTGCAAAGGAGCAGACCTGTAAGCTAGTTCACAGGTTAAACACGAAGCAAGGGAGATGAAGGTAATAAAGGTAGGACCCTCATAACGAGACCAGAGACCCTCACTGGTGGCCGTGTATGCGTACACCAGGGAAAGTTGTATAATGGTGGAGCTTTGCCTGCCTTCTGGTCGCCTGCTGACACGTGTGGGCCCTACGTAACCGGACACACCAGATATAAAACAATTGTGGATCTGAGACGGGGAGAGACTCCAACCGAGACCTACGGTGTCTCTGCGGGGACGCCCGCAAGCTTGGAGCCTGTTGGCCACCTCTCATCCATGGGAAGAATGGGCTCACTATCTGGCTAGAAAATATTCTCCCTTAAGTAATTGCTCTGTAGCTGCCTCATTTTGCAGGGAGTTGCTAAGTAATCATCCTGCTTTATCTAGTGAGAAATTAAAACAGACAATGAGCCAGGCTATCTAGCCCAGTCTACACAATTATTGTTATTTAGATTTAGATATATAGATATATAGGTATATAGATACAGATATAAGATACAGATATAGATACAGATAGATACAAATATAGATAGTATATGACATGCTACACTACAGAATCATGCTGTTATTGATTTTGCTTTTAGGRCAAGAGCATGGRTGTGAAGACTTTGAGGGGAAATTAATGATTGTGAAATCGGGAATTGATAAATGGCAAAAAGGCTTGGACTTAACATGATGATTTTTAGATTTGTTCAAACAAGGTTAATGATTCTGATCACTATTGTAACTGTGATTATAATTATGTCTTGTGGGTTAAGAATTATGTTAAAAATGATTGAGGGTGCTCTGAGGAGGGTATGGCTGGTTTAAGAAGAAAAAGGGGAATTGTAGGAATGTACCTAGAAGAAGCTCTGAGTGGGCACACTGAAACAGCCATACAAGAAGGTTAACAGAGCACATACCCTGTTTAACAGCACGTTTAGGAAAGGCATGTTTAACAAAGCACATAGCTCTGTCTCTAAGGTGGCCTTGAGGAGAGAAAAACAAGAAGTCCATTGAGGAAGTGAGACAAGCAGAGAGGGATGCAAGGAGGGAGCACCGAGAAATGAACTGACCAACCGACAACCATGCAAGGACGCCTGCTCTCCTCGTGCATGTTGTTTTGCAGGAGACAACCAGTCAGAGCCTGTCAATGCTGGCTGGACAGCTACGCCTAGAAGTATCATTGGTCTGTTATTCCAGAATTTAAAAGGAAAAGATAGACCCCTATTGTGGCAATACCAGCGAATCCAGAAAGAAGCCTTCTGTCTAGCTCTGAAGGCCATCAGCAGGATGGTTGCTGACCTGAGACACACCTGTATCCAAGTGTTTGGCAAAGAGCCTGATACAATACAATTTATATGGCCAAAAAGGCAGATACACCGCTTATGGCAGATTGATGAGGAGCTCCAAATAGCGCTAATAGATTACCCAGGAGAAATTGTCACTGGAGCATGCCCTCAATGGCATGACCCTATTCGCAGTATTGGAGTTACCTTGACTGCTCGGATAACGGAGACGCTCAAGCCAGGGACAACATACTTCACAGACGCATCCAGTGTTACAAAAAGGGCAGCAGTGACCTGGCGGAAGAATAAGCAATGAACTGCGGTGACTTGGGAAGGGGACGCTGAGAGTGCCCAGTGGTTGGAAGCAAAGGCGATAGAAATGGCCCTTGGAATGGAATGACAGTGCCATATTAATATTTGTACAGATTCCATGCATGTCCTCAAGCTACTATCTCAGATGAGATATCAAGGCACTGTGAGTACTAGTATAGCTCGACTGTTAAACAGGGCCTTACAGCTGAGGTCAAGAACCGTAGTGATCATTCATGTCAACAGCCATCAAAGAGGCCCAGGTCCTCTTATAGTAGGCAACGCGAAGGCAGATCAGAAGGCTCAAGGGGTATGGACAGTACAAGAAGCACGAAAACTTCATGAATTTCTTCATCTTGAGGCAAAAGCCTTGGCAAAAGAAACAGGGCTGACGATCATGGAGACAAGGAAAGTAGTCGCAACATGTCCCCATTGCAAAAATTCGGCTCTATGGTCAATGGGTGTGAATCCATGTGCAATCTAATGGACTGCAATCTAATGGACTATGGCAGTCGGACTTCACTATATATGATAAGTTTGGACCTAACAAACACCTTGCAGTTACAATCGACACATTTAGCTCCATTATAATAGCCACGGCCCACCGAAAGGAGACGGCAAAAACTATCATAGCGCATTGGGAAACTGCTATTGCGTGGCTAGATAAACCTTAAGTTATAAAACCAGATAATGGACTATGCTTTCGAGCCAAAGAGACCGCCGCACGGTGTCAGAAGCGGGATATAAAACTTATTCACAGAATTCCGTATAACAGCACGGGGCAGGCTATAATAGAGCGAGCTCATCATACCCTGGAGACACAGCTTACACGTCTTGGGGAGGGGAAAGAACATTCCAAAAGAATTGGTAAACAGCATGAGATACTATGTCGAGCGCTGTACGTGCTTAATCATCATACTAGGGGGAATAACACACAGACCCATATACACCTTCTTTTTTACAAAAAAGAAGACGAGGAAATGGAGAAATAGCCTATGGTAAAGGTAAGATTCCCCGGGAATCTAGAATGGGAAACAGGATGGTGCCTTAGAACTCTGGGGAGAGGGTATGCAGCAACTGAGAAAGGGGAGGTCTTACAGTGGATTCCTGCAAGGTGCATCTGCCCTGAATTGACAAAATAAAGAGATAATAACCTGAGTTTTGGAGCATTTTTCTCCTACAGATCTTCCTGATGGGAAAGAGACCACAGAAAAGAAGGAGGAGCCGCAGTCAGAACAGCAGGACAAACGAGGAACAGAAGCAACTCGTCAATAAGGAGAAGGAGGAAGACCCCATGATAACAGGGAGGGTTTCCTGATAAATGAGGGTGGTACTATTAGTTGTTATATTATTCTGTGTGCTTTGCCTTAGTAGTTGTGCTTTAGCTTGCCTTAGAAGAATATTATTTTCTCTATCTTGCAAAATTTAGTTTATCTAAAAGAGCGAGAGGATAAGCAGATGTGCTTCTCTAGAATAAGGCGTAAGAATCATATATACTAGCTTATAGAGTGGGAGCTTTTTACATGGGCAGAGGGAAATGTAGGGAACTTAGAAGTGTAAGGAGCTTAGCATAGGTAAGTGATGTAGCATAAGACAGGATTTAGCATAAGGCATGGCATTCGGAAGATCTTGCGATGTTATGGAAAGAATAGGGACGTGTCTATAGCACTGCCAAATAAGGATATACTGCCAGGCTATGCTTGTGATTGGGGATTGGGCATCGCCTGCAGTGCTTCTGCCCGAGGGGAAACTATAAAGGATGTGTGAAGCAAGCAATAAGTGTCACTTAGCATACCATCACATTGGTGTTGGTGCTTTGAAACCTCGGGGGCGGATGGCTTTGGCCCAGGAACCGAAGTGGTGTCATTTAACATCACTTAGCTAATTCCAACAGATTAGGAATGCTTAGTCCTCACTTCAAAGCTGAGTGGCAATTTACTTTATGAAATACAGCCTCAATACTCAGTTTGGAACTTGATGGCAAGAGTGCCATTAAACAGCTTTGTATAGCAACATTGTCTTGGGGAACAGAAATTACACTGGAAAGCTATGTAAACTTTCTCTGGAAAGGTGTATTTAAAAATTTAATTCTTTTAATAAACTAATTTGCTATTAAAGCACCTTACATGTTTTTCTTGATTTATCCATATGAGTCACTTCATATCTTATCATTCATGAGAACTTCAGAGAGCCACATTTAAAATTCTTAAGAGAGCTTCAGCTAATGATTCAATTCATTAACAACTTGTCTCTCTGCTTTTTAGGCCAGAGATACTACAGACTCTGAAAGCTTATTCCAGACATTCTTTAGAGCATTTAATAACCTCATTTTTGGCAATTATGAAAAGCTAGGGCAGCTACCTATGAAATCTATGACAATACAGTGACAGAGAAACCATGAAGCCTGTTCAAAATTCACATGTACTGATGTAGTGCTGCTCCTGCTGCCATCTCCAAGTAAGCAACTCCTATTTTCAACTATTGTCTCACTTTCTGAATGCCAGAAAGGTAGCAACAAAGACCTGACAAGTATCTGAACTTGTAACTCATCATAGAATCATCATAGAATGCTTAAGGTTGGAAGGGACCTCAAAGGTCATCTAGTCCAACCCCCCTGCTCACGCAGGGTGGCACGTGGCAGCACGTGGCACAGGGCTGCGTCCAAGCGGGTTTCGAAGATCTCCAAAGAAGGAGATTCTACAACCTCTCCAGGCAGCCTGTTCCAGGGCTCTGTCACCCTCACTGTCAAGAAATGTTTCCATAAGTTTCCATGGAACTTTTGGTGTGTCAGTTTGTGAATGTTTCCACTAGTCCTGTCGCTGGCCGCCATTGAAAAGAGGCCGGCCCCCTCCTCCTCACTGCCTCCCTTGAGGTATTTATACACACTGATCAGGTCCCCCCTCAGCCTTCTCTTCTCCAGGTTGAACAGGCTCAGCTCTCTCAGCTTTGCTCATAGGGTAGAGGTTTCAAGCCCCTGATCATCCTTGTAGCCCTGCGCTGGACTCTCTCCAGCAGCTCCACATCCCTCTTGCACTGGGGAGCGCAGAACTAGGCACAGTACTCCAGATGTGACCTCCCCAGGGCTGTGTATAGGGGGTCGATCACCTCTCTCAACCTGCTGAAGATGCTCTCTCGACCTGCTGGAGACCTGCACCCCAGGATCCCATTGGCTTTCTTGGCCACCAGGGCACACTGCTGCCTCATGGTCAACTTGTCGTCCACCATGACACCCAGGTCCCTCTCTGCGGGGCTGCTCTCCAGTAGGTCCACCCCTAATCTGTACTGGTGTCCAGTGTTATTCCTCCCCAAGTGCAGGACCCTGCACTTGCCCWTGTTGAACTTCATGAGATTTCTAACCGCCCAATCGTCCAGTTTGTCCAGATCCCTCTGGATGGCAGCACAGCCCTCAGGGCTATCAGCTACTCCACCCAGTTTGGTGAATCCATGATGGCTATTCCTGAGCACCTTCTTCTCCTCCACGTGTCTGGAGACAGCAGCCAGGATGAGCTGCTCCATCACTTTTCCGGGGATGGAAGAGAGGCTCACCGGCCTGTAGTTGCCTGGGTCCTCCTTCTTGCACTTTTTGAAGACCGGAGTGACATTGGCTTTCTTCCAGTCCTCTGGCACCTCCCCCGTTCTCCAGGACCTTCTGAAGATGATGGCGAGCGTCTTGGCTATGACATCCGCTAGTTCCCACAACACCCTGGGGTGCATCCCGTCAGGGCCCATGGATTTGTGGGTGTCGAGTTTCCTTAGGTGTTCTCTGACCCACTCTTCCTCTACCCAGGGCAAGCCTTCCTCTCTCCATCTCTCTTGTGTCCCTAGGGCCTGGGACACACTCAGGGTGCCCTGAGTAGGGACTTTTCAGAGGTGGCACATCAAATATCCTTCCACCCTTATTTTGAAGTCCATTAAAAAGGTCAGATCCATTTGAGGCTGCAAGTAGTCTTATATCTTAAAAACTGATTGAATAGCCAATAAATAGTTTCCTAGCAGTTCAGGATTGCTACAAATCTAAAATGGGTCTGAGCTCCACACACTCCCTCTGCTTTGCAGAGCATAAACATAGATCAAACACAGACTCCCCTATCACTCATTTCATAGGGCTTTTTACAGAAGCTTATCTTACAAAATATGTAGGCTGTTTTTTAAAGCAATATACTTGTAATGTTATGGTTACATTCATGTTACACAAATAACCTGGATAAAAACTCTCACAGGATAAATGTATTTGAATAACTTAGAAACAGCATGAGAAGTATTCAGCCTTGTCTTACATATTTAATTGAAGCTTCTCATGACACTTCACTTTTGTCCCCTAAAATAACTCAAAAGTGAGTTAAAAAGCCAAACAAATGATCAAATAAAGAAAAAAAGAACTACACCGTGTCTGGACATTTTTTTTTTCACAAATTGGCAGTCTTACAACCAGAAGAAAGTCATTAAGTTGAAAATACATGCTGAGCTGCAAAGTACATTGTATATTCCTTGTATTATCTGCAAAGTAGTTATTAAAGCAACATCTTTCAATATATCCACAAAATTTATATTTTCCCCACTACTACTGAACTTCTAGAGAGTTTTCTAAATCCATGTCTTTAAAAAGCTTCAGCATAATAAATAAACAAATAAGAATCACAGGACATAACAGTACATCTTAAAGGTTCCAAAGACACAGATATCATCACTTCTAGAAATATGAAAAAAAAAAAAAAAGGACAGTACAGGCCATACAGATTGGACTATCTGATATATTTATCAGAAGAAATTGATATTTTTCCCTTTGCAATGAATCATCTTATGGGATATTATTCTGCAGTTTTCTTTTGTTCCACTCCAACTCCCACCTAACAAAAGAGAAACTACTGATTACCAGTGAAACATTCATGGGAATTGTTATACTGTTTAAAAGCAGCAATTGTATTATTTATTGATCTTTCATTTAATTTAGAAGTATAGCAAAGGAGAACTAATAAAAATAAAAGGTAAAGAGAAAATAAAGAAAAAGTAAAATTTTACATTCCTGTTTCCACATTTTGCACATCAGATATAGTCTACTAATTAATGAGCAAAGTAATTGCAGTACAATAAATTCTTCTTTCGAGATTTAAGGGAAAAAAGAAAAAAAAAATCCATTGCCATCCACTGTCAAGAGGCCAATTCCCTATATACACACATCCCTGAGATGCATTCACCAACTATTGGAAAGTTACACTAAAAATGTTACAATTCTCAGGTGTGCAGTTTCTCTTAAAACAAGTAGGAATGAAAAAAGTATAACTTTATAATTGGGATTCTATTCTTAAAATGTTTAAATTCAGCCCAACTTTTCAGTCTTCTAAATGCATCATCATAGCAATCTCTACCTTGCCAGCTGATATAAACATAGGCGCACACACACACACACCTCTACAACTGTAGTACTCCTGCCACTAGATCATGCTCAGTGTCTGGCCAATAGCGCTACATTCATCCTTTTGCCTCTAAGTAGACATAGACGCTCTTTTTGTTATCCTTGATGACATAAAAGTCCAGCCACATGAGCCAACACGTCTCTGTAGCCCTCATCATGTCACCATTCTGCAATCATGTGCAGAGCTCTTTTAGTTCACCAGGCTGGGCACATGGTACATGCTTATTATTTTCTCATTCGCATTAACCTGTCCCATGTTCGACCATACCCATTTTCCCAATGGGAAGCTAATGTGTTTTATTCCAGTTCGGCAAGAGAGGGATTCTTCACAACTATGAGTTAGCCTGTTTTTGTCAGATAAAGAAAGCAAGATATGTGCATATAATTTGACAGCTGACAAAAAAATGCATGCAGGTTTAACTATGTTGTATAACTGAAAATTTTGATAGAGAATGAAACAAAACTTGAGAAAATTATTTGAACAAGCTGCTTATGCAAAGAAATAGCAAAAGTTTGAACAACACCTCCCTATGGACATTTTCTGTAAAAAATACAAAGAGCAACATAGCTGCTGATTCAGAAAATTCACTACAGAACTAATAAGTAAGTAGATGCCACAGAACACCAAGTTCTGTAAGATCCAACTCCTGTAAGAACAATGCACTCTCACACCTACACAACTATTAAGTAAATAGAATAGCTGTCACATCACTATTTTAGCTACTAGCAGCATTGATAGTACATCTTGTATGGAGATAGAAGAGGAAACTTCTAGTTACCTAGAAACGAAAGTCTTTCCTCTGTTAGTTATCTTCAGCACCCCATGAAAATTATTATGGATAATGCTGTGAAAAATAATTTGATTATTTTTGTCTAGAAATTGATGTGTTTCTTACAGTCCAGGATGCTTGTAATATCTAAATGAGTTAAATGAATTTTTTGAGTTAATCTAATGAAAAATATTTTCTTCTCAGTTTCCCATTGTTTTATTTCAACTTCTTAAAGATTTCCAATTTGAACAGAAATCACTGTAAATAATATTATCTATACTTTTCAGCTACAGGGAAATCAAAGCTTTCAACTTCATATGGAGATGCTCCTCCATTTTGTAAGCAGAAGAGATGAGAGGAAAAAGGTCTTCTATTTTTCCAAGAATGAGAATATTGTAAAAAGGTTACTTTCTGACTAATGATTAAATAGGACAAAATAACTCACTCTATAGATCATTTGCATAAAGTTCATTACCAGTTCAGTTATCTACCATAAAACCGAGCAATCAAGGAATCAGCAATTGTTTCATTCCTTGAACTTTTGGGTTGCCAGGAATATTAATTATATTCCTTAATATCCCTTAGTATTTATTTAATATGGTAAGTCTAATCACAGTGTTTAAAATTTACTTCCTTGATTTCTCCTTCAATACAGTCAAATATTTCCACTCATTTTTTATCATTGATCAAATATACACCAAACACCTTCCATGGGAAATGCTCTGTGGTGCTCACAGGAAAACAGACATCTTCCAGGGAAAAGAACTTCCCTGAAAATTAAAAGACCATATTTAGAATTACATGCTTAAGACTAGACAGGTAGTTATGAAGCTGAGCAGATGACAGATGCATGCCTAAAGGAAGAAGTACCTGAGCAAAAACCTGGCTTAACAGATATAGGGTACAGGGTATTTAAAGATTTTCTTTTATCACTAGGATGTGATAGCCTAAACTGTTCTGTTAATGATACTGCAAGCAATGAGAAATTGTAATTAAATAAATAGCAACTGTCAACCAGCAACTGTCAACCAGCAACTGTTATTATTTGCATGCTGAAACAGGATAACTACAAGGATGAAGATACCACATAGTACAATATTGCAACAATCTTTCAAAGGCAGCAGCTCCTACGTTGATCTCTACCTCTCACAAGTATTTGAAGGAATAACAATCCTGCACATAGTAGTTCATCTATTTGTAGCCATCCAAATAAATAGTTCAATTATTGTGAGTAGTTAGAATCTTCCATCATACCCACAAAAAGCAATTGTATACTCAGCACTTTTTATCATCATCACACTACTGAAACTGGTAGCTTTAAAATATGGATGTAGAAACCTATGGTTTTGCCTTTGAAAATCTTGCCCTTGCTCTTTACAGAAATTAAAATCTCAGTAAGCTTTCTAATGTGTAATTTAGAAGTAAATATATAATACCTGCTCAAAGAATTTAAAATAACTGTGTCTTTAGAGAAATCTGGGTCATATTCTTTGACACTCCATTGTGGGAAATGCCAACACTATAAAAGGGAGAATAGTCTTGTGTCAATGCATTCAAGCTTTAATCATGAGGTCAAATATATTTTTAAGTTGACTTGAAAATACAATAAAATCCAACATCTCTTAAAAAATAAATAATGAAAATAGATTATTTTATATATAGACATATGAAGTTTGAGAAGGGATCAAATTTTGTTGAGCTCATCCATAAATAATAGAATTCTTTTTCTGACAAAAGTCAACAGTATTTAAACAACAATGATATGACACTTAATAAAACTATCATAAAATTTCTTTTGATTTGTACTTCAGTCTTCAAACAATTACTGCATCTAAGCACTTCCATTATAAATATCTGTCTGTCTGAGGCTCCTGCATGAATTTTCATACAAAATTTCATTCATTACAACAATAGCAGAACTCTATCTGGAGAAAGAGTTCTAAAATACAAAATGCAAATATTGAGTCAAGTAACAAGATTTGTAATTACCATGACTTTCACATCTGCAGTGATTCTATTCCTCTCACATGGTACAAATCAAACAATTAGCAACTTCTGAGAAAACAAACATCAAGCTAAGAGACCATTTAGCCAAAACCCTTGGGAATATTGTCAAATAGAGCTAGATTTGTCATATTCCCCCATAATAGAAACTGAGCACTGTTTTTCTGGAATGAGATAATACACAAATCAAATTTAATTTTCATCCAATGTATTTATTTGTAAATATTTGTGGATAATTTGTAGCCAGTATTTTTCAGAATATAAGGATTGTTCAGAAGTTTGTTCTAGTTATTCACTATGTGCATTTTAAGAGAATATACTACAAATACATTAATTTCCAAATGTCTGACAAGATATTTATTTAGCATTTTTAAGTAAGAAGTCAGTGAACAACAAAAACAGTATACATTCTGACAAATATGGGTTTCTGTTTACTTTTTTGAAGGAAACTAGCACTTGTAAATACTTTCAGGAATACTTCATCAATATATGACTAGATATTCATAAACAATAAATTATGTGGACCATAATAATCAGATATTTGTGCAAATCATCACATAGTTATAAATGACACCTATTTTTTTTGTTTTGTTTTTAATTGATGTAGAAAGCTGATGTTTTACTTCATTTTTGATGACAAGATTATAAGTATGAGTAACAATAAAGAGTCTGTCCCAGGGAAAATCCATCAACCCATTCAAAAAGTGTCCAAATGCTTTGGGATAGATTTTAGCTAGTGAAATTATTCCTATTTATTAAAATAAAATTCTCTCTCTGTACAGAAAGACCTAGAGATGTGCTAAGGAGGAATTTGTGCTAAGATGCTCTATGGAAATTATTTGAGGAAGGTCTATTTTTCAAGCTTCAGCATCAAATGAAAGGAAAAGACAGAAAGTAAGATGTAAGCTGTGCTTGTATCTCACCTGTCTTGATTCACTTTGTCTTATTTTTTCAGTGCTCAGCTCTGGAATTGATAAGGACTTTGAACCATAAAGAAAGTAATTTTCAGCCTCAGATTAAAAAGCTCAGTGATACCCAGAGCACACATCATTTTTATAACTCCTACTACATTTCTATAATTTGCACAACATCCATTTTCCATCCAAGATCACTTATATCTAATAAAAAAAAAAAAAAAAAAAAACCTTACACAGTTCAGCTGTATTGAATATGAACTTCAAGCTGTTTGCTTCTTTGAAATTCCCGGTTAATAAAGGTACATGACAAATCACCCAACTGATGTGTGCAAGACTGCAGAAACTAATTAATTAGAAGATCCTACCTACCCCCTTGCTGCTGTTAATGATGACAGAAGGAGGTGCAGACCAGAGAAAAACAGGTGAGAAGAAAAGAGAAAATATCGAGGCTTGTGGACAGTTTTACTTAACAGTTGCAGTAAGCTTGCTCTTAAAGAAGTCCCATCCTTGATGAGACTTTAAAAATTTAAAGGTAAAAAATAAAACACTTTGACACCCAGGAATTAAATAATGCTTAGGAATTAAAAGGAAAAAAAGAATTAAAAAAAAAAAAAGGTGATAGGAGATAATCACATTGCTTACATGTAGATGTTGTAGAGAGGAGCTTTATGTGCCAGAGCAGCTGCGGTCATCCAAGGGAATTTGCTCCCACCTCTCTGCACCAGCTGCTTAGAAAGTCAAAACTCACTCCAGACAAATAGGTGGCATGAGGGTACCTCATGACCCACCATAGCACAGATGGCACATGCAGCTCATTTGGACTGCAGAATCTGCAAATTGCTCTCCTGTATACAAAATATTACAACTTCATGTGCAAAACTTTTTCTCTTCATTTTTTTCCCCAAAGCATCAGTTATGCAAAATGAATAACCAGAGAAAGTTTTGTCAGCATGCACACAATATATGCAGTACTATCAGCAATGTAAATAGGAAGACCCACATCATGGGCATAAGGGTGTTCAAAATTCTCAGTACTTGGGCACGTGGAGAAATCCAGTAAATGGCCCAATGGATGTACTTGGACTCTCACCCTAGTGAAAAAAATTCCGTGCACAGGTAAGAGCAAGGGAGAGCTGTGTGCATGTTCAGTATGTTCAGCTTCCCAGCTTTATATTTGTAATTATGAGTGTTGTACATTACAGAGTTCATGGTGGTTCCTTTTGCACCTTGGGAACCCTTTCATACTGGGAGCCCAGAGCCTGGTATCCCAAAGCAGATGTCTTTAAATAAATAAATAAATAAATAAATAAATAAATAAATAAATAAATAAATAAGATGTTGTGCATAAAGATAGATCTTTACTCTTTGCACAGGAAAAAAAAAAAAAGAGTAATGATTTATAGCAGAGATAATAGATGAAGCAAACCAAATTAATATTGTACAGAAATTCCATGAAAGTCATAATTAGCACGTTATCTCCCAAGCCTAGGAAAAATATGCAATTATGTTCAGATTGTGTGGCTCCTGCAGAAAATTCCAGAATTGTATATTAATTAGTAGTTTATAAGGTCAAGGAACAGCAGTTCCATTCGCTTTGGGGAAAAAAAAATGCCTTCATTATGAGAGTTTTCTTCAATTATGGGTTAATTTTATAACATATTGTATGTTGTATTGTATGTTAAACAGAAAATTATCCAGCACTGTGCATGATTATATCATCTTATTTGTATTGATGAGCTTATTTACATATCAATACAAATGTATTGAGAGAAAGAGAGACTATTGGGATTATTTTGAATGTATTTTTGTGTTATATATAAGATATTTTATTACTGTGCTTCTGGAGAAAAAATTATGAGACGGATTAATTTTAGTAAAGAGTTCGTCTTCATCTATAAACACATACATTTATTTTTCATGAACACAATGAAATTTATTTAAAGTCATAAAAGACCTCAAAGATGAACTGCCATTCTCGAAAAAGCAATGATTATTATTACTGTCAGTCAAACATATGACTTCCATCACAAGATTAAATCAGCACAAAGGATCTTGAAACGTACTTCAGCTGCCACTAAGTGGCAAATCAATCAGAAGACAATATAATTGAGTGATCAAGATGTAAGAAAAAAACAACAGAATGTGGGTGGTATTTTATCTTACTCATATATCTTTTTCATTGTTAATTTCTTCAGTGGAAGAGCTGATCATTCATTTCATCTACTTTTGCTGTAACTTGAGAGCCCTGACTATTAGAGGCCTTTGTCAAATAACAGCCCTGAGATGAGGCAGATTGCTTTAAAACTCTCTTAATATATTTGCTTAAGAGAAATACTATAAAGAGAACTGGGGCAATCAGTATGAAAAATAAATAGATATTCTTAGGTAAATACTAACCTAATTATCCAATAATATATTTTAAGAGGCTAAAACACCATGTTGGCATTAAGATCTACTGAAGAATGTGAAATGTATTATGAAGTATGATGAGGAATTGATTTTCTTTTGTAGTTGTATATAGAAGAAAGCCAGTCTTCTTATTCATGTTACCATAAAGTCAATAAGTCTTACTCTTGGAGCAAGACTACTGCTAGGGACTAAATAAATGGCTTCAGCAGAAAAAGAAGACAGGAAACAATTTACAAAGATAAGGGTCATTTTTAAACACAATCACTACCTTTATCCTTCCTCCCTTCCTCCCTTCCTCCCTTCCTCCCTTCCTCCCTTCCTCCCTTCCTCCCTTCCTCCCTTCCTCCCTTCCTCCCTTCCTCCCTTCCTAATAATGGCTGCTATTACTATTACTTGTGTCAGATGCTTCCACTCCAATCTTTCCCATATCGTATTATGACTTTATGTAGAAAGAACAGCAATGTTCCAGGAAATGTGCTAAGGTTCTATTTGGCAAAACACTTGATTATAAATTCCTGGTCCTGCAAAATTGCAGGCTTAAGGCAGCCCTGCCTTAAGATCTTGGCAATTGACAGGCAGTATTCTAGATAAAATTAGTCGAAGTGAGGAAAGTAAGCTGCATGAATTCTGTGTGTTATTTTTTAGTAGGTTAAGATGTAATAAGTGAACCAAAAATATTTTATTACTTAAGTCTAATAAGCACTCATAGTGAAAGCATTCATGTAAAACAGTAAATTTCTAATTTCCTGGTTATTATTGGTTATAACCTGTAATAAGTAGAAACATTTATTAAGTAACAAGCAGCAGTCTACATTTTGACAAATGTATTTGAAAATTTCTATTAAATGGAATATTTAAGATAAAAAACAGGAAAATTAAGATAAAAAACAGGACAAGGCCCAATCTTACTATTAATGCAGTGCAATCTAAAGCTACCAGCACCATGAAAACTGCTGTTGCTTTGAAGCTTATCATTGTATTCTTAAAAGTATCTTCCTATATGTTGACTTTCAGAGTTTTTGAGCAACCTTTTCTACTGCTTAGCCAATAAAATGTATAGATTCCTGGTGATTCTGAAAATCAGTGGTGTGTTTCATGTTAGGCACCCAAAGTGGAGGCAAGAAAATCCAGTGTGTATGTGTGCTTGTGTATGTAAGAATCTATACATAAACACACAAATATAAATTTAATGTGTGCTTTCTATTTGTATGTATATGTTTTGAAATATTCAACTGAAACTTGCCAATAGAATGCAAAGCAGAGCTAAGCAACCAAACATTCTCTACAGTCAACATTGCTAAAATGAAGTGAAAATTATTTGAGATGTGTTCAACATTTGAACTTATCACATTGATAAGTGAATTGGACTATAAACACTCATAATACCGAATAATGTGTTTGGGAAAAGGCTAGCCATATGAAACTATTTTTTGCTTTGTTTAAAATTCCAAAATTTATAAAACCTGGAGAGCGAATTTCTTCTGCTTTCTGTCAACTCTTCTAATATTCTTTTGATTTTGTTGTCCCTTCTAAAATTCATCATCCTGATCAGAAATAGTGCTTTTGAATGTGAGTCAGGGCTCATACTTGGTTTCAAAACATCTTTTAAAAGAAGAAAAAAATAAACTTTATGTTTTCATGCAAAAGAGTTAATATTATTACACAGTTTCACAGTAGCGAACTGACAACCCTACCCATGGCAAAATGTGAAGAAAAGAATTTATATAAATTCTATAATCTTTATTATAGAAAAGACAAAGAAAGTTGTAATTGAATAGGTTTTTTTTCTTCTTTTTTTTTTCAAAGAATGAGAAATCTCCAGACTTGCCTTAATGATACAAATTATTTAATTAGTAGATCTCTTTTAAAACTCAAGCAGAAGGAAAAAAAAAACAGTAGTGCCTTGTACTGTTTGTGCAGTACTTTTAGAAAAGACCAATGGAAATCCAATATATAGTGTTCTGACACAGAAAATTAATGATTGGCATCATTAACAAATTATGACACCCACTGCTTAGCCTACACAATGAATGTTGCAATTACATGACTGATTCAGTTTATGATCGTTTGTTCTCCGTCACTTTTTCCTCGCAGAGTGTTTTCTACTGTCCTAAAGAACAGAAAATGGTGCATATAATGTGTTAGCACAAATTATATCAGATAAAGAAGCACAGATTATTAGCAGTTCTTCATTGTTCTACAAACAACAGAGATTAAATAGAAGGTTCACAGGTTACACACAATGCATTCCAAATGTGTTATGTCTTTAGTTCTCTCCCTCTGTGTCCAAATAGGAGGGTAAGACATGGTATAATGAATTAGCAAGGGACTATCTTGTTGCTCACTTTACGCTTGGAAGTCCATGAGTGAATTGTTAAGTGTCACAGGCTAGGTCAGCAATAATTAGCACTGCTTCCCATAGCTCAATACCAAATCTCCCTTATGAAGAATTGAGGAGCATATGCTCTGGTTATGCTTTCAGGAACATGTCATACCTATTACAGAGAGCAGAGACTTTTTTTTTTAAGGGAAGATAAGATCTACCAAGCAGAAGACATTAACGGTTATATAATAAGGTGCAGCTATTTTATGCCCTTCATATTTAATTAAGCTCATTTAAAGCCTGAATCATAAGGGACATGAGTATGATATTATATTAAAAACAACAATACCAAAATTGAAAAGAAAGGGAAAAAAAAGGAAGAAAGAAGAAAGAAGAGAAGGAAAAGGGAAGGAGGGAAGGAGAGAGGGAGGGCGGAAGGGAAGGAAGGAAGGAAGGAAGGAAGGAAGGAAGGAAGGAAGGAAGGAAGGAAGGAAGG
>NW_020456065.1:2777-134037 GCF_003342845.1 Nothoprocta perdicaria | reverse complement strand
AGGGAGGAAGGAAGGAAGGAAGGAAGGAAGGAAGGAAGGAAGGAAGGAAGGAAGGAAAAACAAAAACCCAGATTGTGCCACTTAAATAATCTATGGGAATGTAGGAATGTATAGGAATTAAATCTCCATAAACAAATAACTGCCAATCTAAGTGAGACTTTTAAGGCTGTAAAGAAGTTCTGTAGCAACAAAATACAATTAGTGGCCTGGAAAAGTATCTCAGCACTGCAGACAATAAAATTTTACTTTGTTGTTGCGTCTTTGCATAGTAAGATTAAATACATATTGACTATCCTAATAATTCCTCTAAAAGAGAAAATACTTTGATATTTTCACTGGCAAGCAGAACAAGGGGGGAAAAAAAGTGATTCCCCTTATGATTTTTGCACTGAATTTATTCAGAGCAGCAGCACAGCTCAAACATTGGAGTATCGTGATCTGGAGTAGTGTGTGCAGTTCTGGGCTCCCCAGTACAAGACAGATGTGGAGCTGCTGGAGAGAGTCCAGTGCAGGGCTACGAGGATGATAAGGGGCCTGGAACATCTGCCCTATGAGCAAAGGCTGAGGGAGCTGGGCCTGTTCAGCCTGGAGAAGAGAAGGCTGAGGGGGGACCTGACCAGTGCATAGAAATACCTCAAGGGAGGCAGTGAGGAGGAGGGGGCTGGCCTCTTTTCAGTGGTGGCCAGTGACAGGACTAGAGGAAACGGCCACAAGCTGAGGCACCAGCAGTTCCACAGGAACTTAAGGAAACATTTCTTCACTGTGAGGGTGACAGAGCACTGGAACAGGTTGCCAAGAACAGGTTGTGGAATCTTCTCTGGAGATCTTCCAAACCTGCTTGGATGCAATCCTGTGTCACATGCCCTATGTGACCCGGTGTGTGTAGGGGGTTGGACTAGATGATCTCTAAAGATCCCTTCCAATCTTAAGGATTCTATGATTCTATGATTGATTTTCAGGTAAAGAGCTTGACAATAACACAGCTCTATAGCTGCATGTAAAGGTGCTCTCTAGTCCTGGACCTTCGTTAACATAATGGGAGCCTGAGGTCTCCTAGATGTTAATGTAGTCAAAAAATAACAGGAAAAAAATAAGACAGAAACAGAAACAATATATGTGTGTATAAAATAAAGATACACACCACTTGGAGCTTGAAAGGATATATCATTTCAAGCTTGCTCCAAATTGCATGAGACTTCTGTGCAGCCATGTTTCTTGTCATGATATAAAGCCATTGCTATGCTTAAGGCAGGCATTACAGCTAAAGGTTTGCCAGCATACAAGGCAAAGTAGGTGCCATACATTCTCAAGTATGATCTAAACAATTAAAGTCTATTCACTTTTTGTACAAAATTCACAATTTCACAGTGACTTTCATAGTAGAATAAAATATTATCCAAACACTTTATGCATTTGGATAATATTAATAGAGAGATAATAGAGAGATTTTACTTGGAATTCAGGCTTCAATTCCTGAGCCTTATTTCTAAGAAACAATCTGCTCAAAATGCAAGTATCATGATGGGTAAAAAAACCAAACAAACCCCGCTACCAACAACAAAACACTACCATAAAAAAACAAACAAACAAGCAAACAAAAAATACACATTATCTCTAGACTTTCAAACATTTGCTCTGGTTTGTTTTGTTTTGTCCAGCCAACTTGAATTGCTTTATTTTGAGTGAATTCTGCAAAATATGAATTTGCAACAAACTGCCTTATGGATACTGTGGACCTTCATGTAGTGATATTATTTGATATTTTACCAGGTCTTGGGTGATGTTTTGTTGGCAAGGTAGACTAGGGAATCTATTCCTTGTTCCTCCTGGACCTCCACCTGCTTCCCCTTCAACTCCCCTAGCAAACAAGAGGCATTGTACTACAATGAAAAGTAATTTTAAAAAGTTGCTCAACATTGAATCTTTCAGGTCATTTCAATTAAATAGAAAGAGCATATTTGGGTACTTTCAAATCTTCAGACAAACAAACACCAATACTCTTCCCTAGGATTAAAAAAAAACTATAATGGGAATAAAATTTAAAAAATCTAATTTGGGGCAAATATAAAATGATAATATCAGAATTGCCCAGAAGACTGACATTGCATTTTTTCTCTTCTTTAATCAGAACTTCATGAAAGTTCTCAATGACAAAATATAGCTTGTCTCAAATGAAAAAAAAAAAAAATCAAAAGTAACTTCATTCTGTGAACAACAAAAATGAATGACAGGTATCTTTCAACCACAGTGGCAGATTATCTGTTGAATAATGGTGAACAGAAAATATTCGAAGAAAATCAAGATCTGCTGAACTGATATTGATAATCAGAAAAAGAATATAAGACTGAGGAATACATTGCTTCTCATGGTTTTTTTTTGTTTAGCTCCAGTAAAAAAAAAAAAAAAAAAAATAGAGAGATTTGATTGTCATAGAGTTCCTCTTTCATTACATTTCATGAATAATAATTGCCACTGTGCAGTGTCCCAGAGAAGTAAAGAGTTTGCTTAAAGAGCATGCTATGGTCAACAAAATAAAATTAGTAAGTATTTACTACAATATGCACTATCCAGTAATAGTATTATAATAAATACAACACAATGACAATTTTAAAAGTTTATGATAGGAAAAATCATATATGGCACAAAGGTACTTTCACACCTTCAAAGCTCATGGATGAGTTTTGCACTAAGGAACTGTTTACAACCCAATATTTTTGATAAAAAGCCTTCATTAACCAGACCTACCTATTCAGCACTTTTCAATTGCACTGAAAAAAATGAAGTTTCTTTATAATTTGCTTCCAACTCTAGCAACAACAAAAGCATAGAGATGATCATAAATTTTGAATTAAGTATTGATTACGACTGACACAGACAAAGAAAACTGAAATTTTATTTGTAATAGCAAAAATTATCAATGGGAAAAAAAAAGAGAGAGAGAGAAAATGATTTCCTAAAAGCTTAAAGGTGTTTCAGCTGCTTTTTGTCTTATTGTCTTACTTGTCTTATTGTCCTCTTATTAATGAACGATGACAGCCTAAGATAGTGAAAAGGTTAACGTAAGTAAGAATCAGATTATTCTATGGACTTTCTTTCATCTTCAATGGTGAAGGTCACTCTAGTCTTATGTAAAAATATTTAATTAACTTTAGTCAAGGATAACTTTTTCTTTTCTTTTTTTCCAACAGGATTTTGCCTGTTTTTATAGCTCTGAAAACAAGGAAATTTTATAGAATAGCTGTGACACAGTGAGCATCATTTTCAAAGGGGAAAGGGTAACAAAAGTACCTCTAAAAGAACAACAAAATACTATTTAGATCTTTTGATATAGGAACATTTTATGTACCAAGTAGGAAAGAAGAATTCTCTCTAAAACAATAGCTTAATTAATAACATGTTGCTTGCTCATCTTCCTTACTGTATTTATCATCTGAATCATATACTTTCTTTATGATACTTTTCAATTAAATTTAGAGCCCATTGATCATTATATCCCTGGGAATGGGGGGGTACATTGTCTATAATCTTGAATACTGCATTTTCCTCCAATGATTTTCCACAAAGTCATTATAAATCGTTATTCAAAGCTATTGTGAGTCTTTTTTAAATTTTTCTAGCCTCCTTAAAATTGTGCTTGAACCTCTTAAAGCCCCATCATTAATTTGACTCCAGAGTATGATGCTAAGTCATATGACTCCTGCAAAGAAAAGGCACTTTACAGAATCAACCCCTTTATACCTCATGTCCTTTTTTTTCCCATTCTGCTGCATGCTGTGAATTACATAGGTTTATGTATCTTTCTTCACAATGAGGTAATAAATGGTATCATCATGTGCTTCCACTTTTTCTCCACCAAGATCCTGCTCAAAAATGGAAATATCTCCTTTACCTCCTTCTCCAAGTACATTCTGTAAACAATAGACTACATTTACCTAAGAAGCACAAGCTATACATGAATATATCTTAAGAGAGTGAGAATTAAATAAAAGCCTTAAAACATAGGCTGCAATTTTTTGTACTTTGAGACATATTTGAGGCACCCACCACCTAAACATTTTTTTTCCTGCATTCAATTTTCTGAATTCTGCCTGTTGTATACAAGTATTTTGCAGTTTAAATGTAGCCTTCTTAGTTCCTCAAATATCTGTTCTTGAGTGATTGGCCTTCCAATGCGCTCCATAGAGAAGGTTTTTTTTTTTTTTTTTTTTTTTTTTTTTTTTTTTTTTTTTTTTACACAATTAGCTAGGCAAATTTCAGCAAAATTAATAATTTGAAGTGAATACAGTGAAATGAAAGTTCTGGTTCATTATACTTTTAATAAGTCAGAATACTATAAACATTGGAGAATATAATTGCATTAGAAATCAGAAAAAGTAAGATGAATAGCAATGATTTTGATTCAATTTACAGCTTCTTATGTCTCTTTTGGACAATTGTAACTGTCAGGAATATCCCAATAAAGGAAACATAAAATGGCAAATTACATTTTAGGATTAAATCCAGCTACTATGAAACCATGATCACAAAATAGTACTGGTACATTAAAATGGATTAAAATAGAACTGCTGTATTAAAAATGAATTAAGCAATGATTTATTTGTTGTAATAGTAACACATCATAGAAATCCACACTCAAATGCAGATTTAATATATTATAGTTCAGATTAAAGATTTAGTTTATGTGATTGAATAAGTAATGCTAGTGAATTCTTAACTGTATGTAATTATATGTTCAATTACATCTTGAAAGAGCAATGGCGAATCAAAGTCTTCAGGATAAATCCAATTAAAAGGTTTTCATAAAACGACTGACCACAGTTTTTTACCTTCAGTTTTTCTATCAAAGAAAAAGCAGCACAGAGGAGAAACCTTTATCTGAGTATGGAGACATGCAGACATTCATACATGCTTTCACAGAATCACAGAATGGTTGAGTTTGGAAAATGGACCTCTAGAGATCATCTAGTCCACACCCCCTCCCCGCTCAAGCAGGGACGTCTAGAATACATGGCACAGGGTTTTGCCAAATCCAGGCAGGTTTTGAAGACCTCCAGAGAAGGAGACTCCACAACCTCCCCGAGCTGCTTGTTCCAGGGCTCTGTCACCCTCACAGTGAAGAAGTTCTTCCTTACATGGAGGTGAAACTTCCTGTGTTTTAATTTGTACCCATTACTCCTGTCCTGATGCTGGCCACCACTGTGAAGGGTTTGGCTCCATTCTCTTTAAAATTCCCCCCTCAGATATTTGAACTTTCCTTGGTCTGTTTTGAGTTTTCATGAATGAAGGGAAGCTATCATCAGAGTAATCTATTTTTTTTAATTTTATTTTATTAGTGTGTTTCATGCAGTTTCATGTGTTTCATGCACATAAACACTGTCAGCTCTCTCCAGTGTTTTTCAGTTCTTTGTGCTACGCGTATCAGGCAGAGTCTTCACATACTCATTTCCAGAGTTCTATGTAATGCTTTTTTTCTTTTTTATCTTTTTTTTTTTTTTTTTCCCCAGATCCCAGTCATCAGTATAGAGCTAATTAGAGCTAATTAATATTGGTCAAAAAAATGTTGCATTAACTTCTAATTGCTAGTTTGTATGCACATAGACAACTGTAAAGGATAATGTACACGTTGACTGGCTTATACTTTTAGCTATTAAAGTTAGACCTGTAAAGCAAAAATAAAAGGAAGTGTTACTGACACAGAGCTTCATAAAATAGAATTGCTTTATGAGCAACACTACAGTAGGTACTTAGTAAGATTTTTCAATCAATAATTGTTAAAATTATTGAGGCTTTGAAATTATTTAGCTTCTCTGTATTGGTCCTCCATATTACATGCACAAAGGAAAAGAAATTAATGGCAAGCTACATAAGACTATATAAGTTAGTCTGAAGCCAAAAGACCATTTAAATAATGCATATCTAAAATAAGGCATGAAGAGGTTGCCCTCTTTGTTACTAATTCAATAACTTGGTTAAGTGAAATAGAATCAAACGTTTTGTCAGAAATACTCTGATTAATTTATGTGGTTGTATTGTAATTACAGGTTAGATGAAAAAATATTTTAACTTGCAGATTTTCTGTAGAAGTCTTTCAACTTTCAGCTGTACCAGAGGAAGGAAAGATAAAAAACAGAGGATGTTCAAGAATTAATTATCATTCAGTATATCAGTCCATACTTACTTTCTGTGGGATTGTCAGTCCTCAAAAATTATCTTCTTTATCTCTGTCTATATAAATATCTCTGTCTTATTGCAGACAAGACAGAACAGATGTATCCGAGATGCATTCCTCTAACCATGTTATCAGTTTAGAAACTAAGCCCAAATAGCAAGGAATACTGAGTTCTGGGGGAAAAAAAAATGTTTTTTGAACCATTTCAACATTTTCTTCTCCTGTCTGCTTCTATTTTTCCCTAAACCCAAAGAAATGGAAAACAAAAAGTAAAGAGTTTGATCCTCTTCTTCCTCCATAAACATGCCTTACACTGTTCTTTTGTTTTTCTTCTCTCATAAAATTATTTCCCCAAAGTTATTTTCACTGACCTTTAAATAGAAAAATCTGCTCTCTCAGGTATTACAAGATGTCATTGCTGCTTAAGTGTTTACAGTAGTATAACCTGTGCTAATCAAGTTAAACCTGCAACAAAATTCCCAAAGGAAGAGGCTGCTTTTCATAATTTATAAAAACTCAGTCCTTACTTTGTGTTCTGATACAACCTTATTCAAAAGTAGCTTTTCAGATTTCTACTATTCATTGTTTTGAAGCCTGAAACCAAGCCTACTTGAGCCAAATTAGATACTTCCATTTTATTCACTACACTTGAGAAGCAAAAGTTCCTTTTCAACACTGAATTTTGGGCTCTCTAAATGTAGTTTTCCAATATATAAAGCCTTTAATACTTGAAAGGAAGTGCATCACTTTCTTCTACTAATGCTGCTCCAGCAAGAATTGCCTTTGATATATCATCTTAAGATATGTATTATAAATAGAAATATGGGTAAACAAAGCCACAATAAAGCTGCTTAATAGCATAAAAAATTATTAAGCTGTACATTTTATAGTAAGAAGGCTTACTATGGGAGTTTCAGCACTCCAAATAATTCAATTTTCAAGCCTAATATTGTATGTTTACATGAAGCAAAAGCTTGTTGTTCTGGTGTATGCTATACTTTAACAGTTCAAAGAGCTTCCAGACATATAAATGAAACCAAATCAAAATGTTGCTCTGGAATATATAGCTGAGTAATACCCACAGTGAAACAAAACACATGAAATACATGAAATAAAAAGCTGTTACTCATCGATTGTCGGTATTGAAATTAGCGTGAGGGAACAGTGTTTATAGGTAGCTCTAGGAGTGATTTTGCTTTACATATGCATATTAAATCTTGCATTCCAACAAAAAATGACTATGATGAATTGCCTTATACATAATTATTGCATACTTCATCTAAAAGAATTCAGACATCTTTCAAAATAAATTTGAAATTTCACACAGATACAATTTTTACTGTGAAGTCTGGACATCCTTTATTTTTATATGCTTCCAAATAGAAAGATAGCATCCCAAAACAAAGTCAATATTCTAAATCTGATATTAAAGTCATTGTAAAGGATGAAAAAAGAAATACTGGTTAGGATTGGTTTGATTGGTTTGGTATTAGAACATTACTGTTCAAATAGACTGAAACAAGGAAGATTTAAAAACAAGCAAAGAAACGAACAAAATAACAGAATAACAAAATCAAATTTGCCCACAAAATGCTCTTCAATTGTGATTGAACTTCTACAAATATAGGTATTGCTTCTGATGAAAAATTTTCAGGGTTAAGTTACAATTAGCTATCATTGTAAATACCTTTTCTTTTCTTCTTTCCTTCCTTCCTTCCTTCCTGCCTTCCTGCCTTCCTGCCTTCCTGCCTTTCTTCCTTCCTGCCTTCCTTCCTATCCCCCTCATTTCTGTGTTTTCACTCATTTTGTTTTCTATGGCCTACGGATTTCAAGAAATCTTTTTTAAAAAAAAAAATTTAAGGTTTTCCTGAATGACTACAGATATTCTGTCTTAAATCTAAAAAGCACAAATGGATTCTATTGAAAAGGTCTAAATATAATGGAACAGAGATTAATAAAAATTTCTCAGGAAGAGAATTTTGAAGAGCAACATTTTCAAGATCTTCTTAAACTGCAACTAAATTTTTAAATTAAGAAATATATAAGAAGAGGTTTTTTCTTTTTTTTTTTTTTTTTGCAAATACAAACCACGTTTGTAGACTTTGCAACATATTAATGTTGCAGTATTAATTTTTGAAATAATTGGATGTAAATTGAAAGCACATATTTTATGTAAAAAGCACGCCTTTCTTCAGAGGTAGATTTGTCTATAAAAAAGGAAACATATATTTTACCTCATCAAGGTATTTTCATCAACTACAGTGATCAAAGCAATAATAATTCAAAATGTAGCTCCCTGCAGAAGCTATGCCCATGGCTTCTACTGAGTGATGGTGTTCCTATGGTGTGAGTAATATTTTGTTTTCTGAACATCATAAGCATTCCTAAATGCTGATAAGCAAAATTTCAATCTTCCTAAATGTTATTTGTTTAAGAAAGAACAGACATTTTGGACATTTTGAGCAGAAGGTGACAAAAGAATTACAATTGTATAAAGGACAAGCATATATCACTTTCGTTATGAACCATGCCAAAATTTAACAGAATCATTTTTAAAATTCTGTTATTATCTAAATTAGCCATTGATTTTTTCTTTGTTTTGTTTTGTATCATATAGACCCCATTTCAAGAGCTACAGCTGCTCAAGTTATTTATTTCAAATGCAACAATCAGCAGAATAACAGCAAAGAAAAAGAACCCTCATTAAAACTTCCACTACACTTGAATTCAGTGTTTTTCATAAAATTACATTCTTATTAACCTAACTGTTCCTTCAAAGAAATTATAAAATACTGCCAGATTAATACTGCTGAAGCTGAGTTTCTGTTTTTTATTCAGAAAAAGAAAAGATACTCAGGGGCACAGTTTCTCCACACTAGCCAGTCTGTTGTGGATGAACACCATCTGTCTCAAGAGGTTAAGTTCATGTTTTACGCCTGTTCAGATCTTATTTTCTCTAGTGAGAACCTTCCAGGAATAGTTCTAGGAGTGAGAGGACACACATTCTGAATAGATACCCGCTGGGAAATATAATGTCTTGTTCTACTAATAGGGAATTCTGCTGCAAATAATTTAATCACTAATGTGTTACAAATGCCCTAGAAATTATGGTCTTTCACACAGATGCTAATGAACATATGTGTCATAAGAATTAAAAGAAAACTGAGTATCCTTTTAAAAGAATGACAAGATTCAGCATCCTAGATCTTATCCCCTCCAAATCTCCAGTCACTGAGCATCACAACAATGTAATAACTATATTATTGATTTCTCATATTAGCTGTATCACCTAAGGGCAAGATATAAACGAGCATGTAATTCCTTAGACTTTTCTCAAATATTATAAAAACATATTCAGAATCAGTACCTGAAAAAAAAAAAAAAAAAAAAAAAGCATGTTGGGGAAGGAAAGGAGAGATGTGCTTTGCAGTCATTGCTCTCACTATTTTCTGGAGCGACAGAGCTGCTGACAAGACACAGTACTTTGGGAAAAGGAAGCAGACTGGTGCAGAAGAAAGAATAGCACCAAATCAGAAGGGCAGATCCTCTCCTCAGCTTAAGTCCCTCTGAAAATGGAAGAAAAGGATAGCATTGTCATACTTCTTTCTCACGGCTTTCTACATGAGCAGAACTCAAGTCAGCTATTTCAGAAAGGCCTGTAAATAGTTTTCCTTTCAAGACCTGTAAATAGCTTTCCTTTCAAGAGCTATAATACATCTGATCTGATTTTTTGCTTTCAAAATGTTTAATTCTTGCTCGCTCCTTCTGTGCTCACTACTTATATTCAGTGCTATATATGCTACATATATGTGTATGCAAGTGCCTTTGCAAAGAACGATTTAATGAAATGTAAATCAAAAGCACAAAGAACAAGCAAAATTCACATTCTCATCAGCATTTTCGATGGAATTTGGTGAGTCGAAATATGATGATGGTTAGTTTACTGCTCTTTTGCTCTTTGTGACTAATGCCTTATTGTTGTAAGACGAGCATGAGCTAACAAAAAGAAGTCAGAATTCAAAGCCTGCATTTAGATTTATAATATTCAAAACAGAAAAAAAATCAAATAATATGTGATTACAGTAATAAAGGTGTTCTCTCAGTTCTCCTTTTAAAAAAAAAATAAAAAAGATCATCTATGTGAACAGAGAATGTAAGGAAAATAAAGTTTATGTACCCAGATTATATTTGAGTTCAGATAAATAACTATCTAATTTTAAGAGAAATTTCTTTTACATTCATTAGTAGTCTGCCCTCTTTGTGAGACAAGTAATATCTGTAGTCTATACTTTATGGAAACAAGGAATAAGAAGAGCACAGCCTAACTAGACAAAAGAAAAGACTGTTATGATCTCTAAGTTAATAAAGAAATATATTACATAAATGCTACATGTAAAATTCCTATTTCGTTCTCCTTTCACAAAGTCCAATATCTTTTAGAAATTATTTTTCTTCACTTTAACTGTTGATCAGATAGATTAAAATTATGGTACAGGAAATTCAGATATTTTGATTTTTTTATTTTAAAAACAGTAGAAAGAGGTACTCTTTTTTTTTTTTAATAAACTTGTGATTTGGTAGTTTCTTGTAGGCCTGCTTTATATTTATTTTATAATATGACTGCACCCTGAAGTCCAATATTAATGGTAGAATACATTTTTCAAGAAAATGCACAAAAGAAAGCACAGTTCCTTACAAGAAACGAACTAACAATTTTTTGACTACCTCTAGACATCATTTCTTATAGGTCTCTGTTCCTCGCTATTGTCTTTTCTGTGAAATCATGCCTGAATGCTGCAAGTGTGATACACGGGCATTCATACAATTTTAAACAGAATTGTGCTAGCAGCTCTGTCAACTTGAAGTCTATGACTCTTGAGACAGGCAGTATAAAAGATCTCTTGTACCCTTCTCTGAGATTTATTTCTTATTAAGAAGAAAAATAATCTTATTTATGACAATTATTTCTGATAATTTCTGAAAATTAGTAACTCATGTGTCCACTAGTAATATGCATTCTAGAGCACGTGAATAGAAATTACTTAAAAAGGTTTTTTAATCTTTCCTTTTTTTGTGTGTGTAAGTAACTTGTCAAACATTCTTGTCAATCACAGTGCTTTTTACCTGTCACACACGGTGAATTTAATTGCTTTAATTAAATTGGAAAATCAAACACAAAACTGACTGTACAAGGGAAACAACTGCATTGTCATTAAAACTGACAAAGTGTGAAGGTCACAATTTATGCATTAATGTATTCTTCCATGTGACCTTCTGTTGTAAACAAAGAATATTAAATGCTGTTATTCATATTCTACTAATGAACATATATTACTCTAGACTCTAATGAATAGCTAAACCATTTTCTTTCATCAAATATTTATTAAAGTAATATTTTCTATCCTTACAATTTAAGAGTGTTTTATTACAAGTTTAGAGCATACCAACTTAGAAATCCTTGGAGACCAGGTCCGTAAGAGTGCCAAGAAACTACAAATGGTTTTCAGCTTATTATATTCAAATTGTTATTTTCAATAAGCAAATATGAATATATATTGATAAAAAATATTAGGCAAAAGAACTGGTCAAAGCCAAAGGTTTACTTATGTTTTCTCCTCTTACTGGTTTCACAATAATGTTTGATTTCAGTGTTCTCTGAATGTAGGAAGACCCCCATCAAGACTGGGTTTGAACAATTTACTGTCACCCCATTAGAAATATGGTTCAAATAAACAAAACACAGTGTAAAATTGGTAAACATATACAAGTTTGTAAGGGTCTATAAATGCTATGAAATACCTTCAGTGCATGCAATATAATATTATGTATTAAAACCTATGTATACCTATGTATATGCATATATTAATTCTAAGGAAATGCAATGAGTAGTCCACATGTACGCATACTTAACTTTTGAAACCTTATCAGCAACTGAGCTACAAAAGATGCCAGAAATGTATACGTAAATTCAGGAACCAAACATATACTATTGTGTTTCTGTGAGTTTTAATAAAAATAATAGTAACATAAATCATAAATAGACTTGTTGCATTATTTAAAACTTTTAGATTATGAAACATTTTTCCTACTGGTGAAATAAATACTTATGTGCGTAGGGGAAGGGCTAAAAAAAATCAAATAACAAGTCCTTTCAATTATATTACCTTTAAAACTGACAGAGCAGTATATTTTGATAAATGGTTTAGGCATTTGTCTTTTTTCTTTCTGGCATAATACTCCAAACTTCCATTTCCATAGCAAGCACATGTATGAAATACTCGAACTGAAAAATCTGTTAAAATTAACATATTGCTTTGTCTTTCTTGCATTAACTTGGTATGAGTAAATAAGGATTTATTGTGCAATTCACATAGAAAGAAAGGTCATAATTTTCCCCAGTGCAGGGCACGGGTGCCCTCTACTGTCTGTTTGTGAAGTATCATCAGTTTGGGCTTTTTGTTTCTGTTTTTCTTTCCAGTATCGGTCAAATTGATACTAAACATGTCACCGGTTCACATTTGGGCTTGGAAATTATAATGTAGATGTAAAAAAATAAAAATTTTAAAATTTATTTTCATGTAGTACTGATTCTGTGATTCTGTTAGGAAATAAATGTTCCACACTTACCCATTCTGCTTTATGACAAAATCACAGAATCACAAATTGGAAGGGACCTTTAGAGATCATCTAGTCCCTGCTCAAGCAGGGACACCCAGAGCACATGGCACGGAGCGGCATCCAGGCAGGTTTTGAACATCTGCAGAGAAGGAGACTTCACAACCTCTCTGGGCAGCCTGTGCCAGGGCTCTGTCACCCTCCCAAGAAAAAAAGTTCCTCCTCACATGGAGATGGAACTTCCTGTGTTTTAATCTGTACCCATTACCTTGTCCTGTCACTGGCCACCACTGAGAAGGGTTTGGCCCCTTTCTCCCTACGTTTTCCCCTCAGGCATTTATACATATTGGTTAGATTCCCTCTCAGTCTTTTCTCCAGACTGAACAGGCCTAACTCATTTAGTCTTTCTCATACAAGAGGTGCTTCAGTCCCTTCATCATCTTTATTCACAGATTCACAGAATATTTAAGGTTGGAAGGGACCTCTACAGATCATCTAGTCCAACCTACCTGCTCAAGCAGGCACACCTAGAGCATGTGGCACAGGGTGCCATCCAGGCGGGTTTTGAAGACCTCCAGAGTAGGAGACTCCACAACCTCCCTGGGCAGCCTGTTCCACTGCTCTGTCACCCTCACAGTAAAGAAGTTGCTCCTTACCTGGAGACAATTGTTCTGTCCTGGACCCTCTCTAGAAGCTCCATGTCCCTCTTGCACTGAGGAGCCCAGAACTGCACACAATACTCCACGTGCGGCCTCACCAGAGCTGAGTAGAGGAGGAGGATCCTCTCTCACTCACTGCTGGCAACAAATCTCCTCATGCAGGCCAGAATCTCATTGGCCTTCTTGGCCATGAGGACACTGCTGGCTCATGGTTAACTTGTTGTCAACCAGAACTCCAAAATCCCTCTCTACAGAGCTGCTTTCCAGCAGGTCAATCCCTTTATAATTGTACTCTTTCTCTACTAGTGCAAACACAGTATGTAGAGAATACATAAATATGTAGTCTGGACTTTCTCTGTGGTACCTGAGGTCCGCCTGTAGGCCTTAACAAGTAGTCAGTGGTATGTGTCTTTGAAATCCCTGTGGGTATATGCATTCAGAATATTCTCAGTCCAAAGCCATGGGAAGCTAACATTGCATTCCCAATGACTTTAGCATACTCTGCAGCTGGCTCAAAACTCCCTGCTGTCAAGGGAGACAAACTGTAGGGAGTCTACCTGGCTCCATTATATCTCCACTGCTCATTAGATAAGTGGAAATGGAATTAGGATGTCCCCTCAGTCTTCTCTTATTCAAGAGTACCAAAGCTCCAGTAAGTAGCTACTCCTCATGTCCTGTGCTCCAGCCCTCAAGGCAGTTGGCTGTGGGATTTGCCCTCTTGCACTGGGAAGCCCCAAACTGGATGCAATACTTCAGGTCTGGCCTCATAAGTACCAAATAGAGAAGGATCACTTTACTCAGCCTGCTGGCTTCACTCATGCTAATATAGCCAGGAATACTGTTGGCCTTATTTACTCTAACATCACTGACTTCTCCCATGAATCTTTTTTTCTGAAAATCTTCTTTCTAGCCAGAAAGCCCCCAGCCTGGTATTACTCCATCCTAGACACAGGGCATGTGGTACCTGTGGAACTTCTGGAGGTTTCCGCCAGCCACTTTCTCCAGCCTATCAAGGCTTCTATGAATATCAGCCTGCCTGCTGATGGACTGCTTCCCCCAGTGTAGCATCAGTCTTGCTGAGAATGCACCGTGTCCTGTCACCCATGTTATTGCCAAAGACATTAAAGAGAATGGGTGCCATTACCAGTCCCCAAAGCATTCCCTGGTAACCAGCTGCTGGTAAAGCTTGATGACTTTAAGTCTGATCATACAGACAGTTTTCCAGGCACCTTATTATCCCCTTCTTCAATCCTCATATCACGACTTTGGCATTCTCCCTGACAGGGCAAGTAAAACAGTTGCAGGTGGCCAAAAAAAAAAAAAAAAAAAAAAAAAGTTGTAATTTTAAACAACTCAGAGGTCCAGAAATGAATCTGAACTTCAATCTAGGACTGATATTGGAAAGTACAGCAGAACAAAATATCCCCTTCCCCTGATAATCCTGTTATTTTCTGGTTCATTTGGGAGGGAAATAGTGAAAGGATCTCATTTTGTTTCTAATTATTCTTGCATGAGCAATATGATTCACAGTCTCAGAAACACATGCACTGATCCTGATGTGTTACGAACCAGGATAATAGAAATCCCAGACTTGCAGAACCTCAGGAAAATGTTAAACTTCAAAACACCATAACCTAAGAATGAAAATCTTGGAGTCTTATTTCATGTTACAGATAAGCAGGTGTAAGTGGTCCGTTTTTATCCACACCACTCCACACATCACTGAGAAAAGCTGTTTGGATTCAAGTATTTTATGACATGTCTACTGTAGGCTAGGAAGTGTAAAACCATTGAAATTTATCATTCTTTTCAAACCTTCAGTTTTTGTTATTTTACTTCCCAGGCTTCTGCTGTACTAAAGTCTGCATCAATTTAATCACTTGTCAAAACTTCTCCTGAAAGTTTTAAGGAAAAAAGATAAAATGCTCTGGAGTTTGGCACTTCAGAAACTGTGCAACTACCTTATACAATCTGACATTTTTTCCAGCTCAAGCTTTCTGCTGAAGATACAGATATAGCAGATACTTCAGAAGAATCTATCTTACTAAAAAAGATTGATTTGCCATGAATAGTTAATTTCTCTTGAGTGATTTCACTTTGATTCTCTTCTCGGCTGTCCCATCGTAAGGCTTAAGCAACCCTGCTGAGGTTGCTGTTAGTAGCGAGAGGAGAACAGGAGCCAAGCACTAACTAGAGATTTTTTAAAAAGATAAAATCAATTACTGATGTTAAAACAAACAAGCAAAACTCACAGCCTGCAACATCTAGTGCAAAGAACAAAACTTTTGCCTTTTCCCTCATCCCTGACTGTGTGCTCTCCCCACTTTGTGTGCATCAGCTTTGCTGTGTGACTAGCACCACAATAAACTCACCCAGGTAGCTTAAGTTGGAAGCAAAAATCTAAAGGTAACAGAGGTAAACAAACTGAATCAAATCAGCTTTCAGAGAAAGGCAGAAGAGTGACAGAGCTGGCGCAAGTCACCCCTGGTGAGGCGACTCAGGGGGCAGGGAGGAAATGAGACCATCTCTTTGAGCCACAGCAAGCCATTAGATCAGATCAGCAATTGCAGATGAAATTGCACCTTTGAATCAGAGCCACCTAATGTATTTTTGTGACTTCTAGAGGCTGAGCAGAAAGGGGGTGTTAGTAATTGCATGCTATAAAGGCCATCTCTGTAAAAGCCTGCTATGGACTTACTCTCACACACTTATTTGTTCCATTAGGAGCTATTTAGATAATGATGTTGACAACTAATTATCCATGACATTGTATATTTGATATGTACTTTAAAGATATCATTAAAAATCCACTATCATATAGGGGAAATACTAAGGTCACAACTGTATTGGCAACATAAGTAGAACAAGTATTAAATATAGCTGTTTAAAAATATCTTTTTGAAAATTAATCTTTTGAAGAGTTTTACTAACTCCAACAACCAAAGCTCACAGGCATATTTCTTAATATCAGGATCCATTTTAAAATACCTGAGTGGTTGCTCAGCTCCAGCCACATCTATTTTATAGTCTTTAAGAAAAATAACGTCCATATTCCACAATTTTAAACTTACTTCAACAGAAGATATCTCTTCAGAATGACAATTTGCAATTGAAAAAGATTTTCAAAAGCATCAGTAGTCACAGAAGGGTTCTCTTAATCTGACTAAGAAGAAAAATGGCCACCATAAACCTGAAAACATCAAATATTCATTGTTTTCTGCAGAACTACTACAGCAATTTTGCCTCTCTTTTTTACTGAAATACAAACATTATCTTGGCACAATAATAATCAGAGTATTCTGTAAGACAATAAAAAGCAAGATAATGTGTTTCAGCTTTCTTATGCTCCAATTTTCCTTTTTTTTTTTTAATTCGGAGGCAAAAAACCCCAAATCCTATATGCTGTATACGCTGCTAGGGACAAAAAAATAACATAGGGGTGGTGGAGACAGAGAAACTATGGAACAGGGGAAAGAGACAAGAAAATACTGAAAAATACTGAAAACACTTTCTGAGGGGATGCATCAGTGCATTGCTAACAAATTTATCCTCAGAAAGTTCTTGCAGAGAACTCCATGAGGCATGAACCTTTATCTGTGGATGGCTTCACAGTGACTAGTTTCAAAATAAGTGTTTAACAGACAATAATCTGCTCAGTTCTGCTATTATTATCACCTCAGACTAGACATTACCAATCAGGAAAACCCATGTGAGGGGATATTTTTTCCAATAGACATTATTACGGATAAATTCCACAAAATGGTTCCTATGATAATTGAGACTGCTGCTATTGACTTTGCTAAAAACATTATTGCCAGTGATTTTTATTAGCAATAACTATTATTGCTCATTATTAGATTTACTGAACAAGTTATTAAAATTATTGAGCAATTATTGAAAATTCAAAATAAGAGGCACTACTATTCTAAAATATTTCCAGGCTGAAAGACAGTTATAACATAGTCAAAAAATGTTTTGATGTACTATTTATTTTTCACACCTTTTATTTTATTCTCACTTTGCTTTAGTCATTTCTACAGAGCAAAATGAGAAATGAGAAATGAGAAATGCATGAGCAGGACTAAACAGGTGGTGTTTAGAAAAGACCTGATGTTTTCATATATGAAGAAGAAGCAACAGATAGAAACTAGGATCAGCAGGAAAAAGACAAATCAGGAAAGCTTGTACCTCTGATAAACTGAAGCAATTTACTCAGTCTTTTTCTCCCTGTCCTCATCTTGCGTGGAACAGAATCAGGATAGAAAATAAGGCCTATTGTCCTTTTAGCTTGGTTTCTGTTTTTAGCTTAACCTAGAAACATACTTAAAGTCTTCAAAAGTATTCAGATACCATTTTCCAGCTTTCTGCAGTTATCTAGGCCTCCTGACACTTGCATCTCAGTCTCCTCAAAAATGCTCACTCAGTCTTTTATCTTTATAACGAAATTCTGATGATTCTCCCCAAATACCTCTCCTGTTTATATGGGAGAATGAGGGAAGAGAAGCATATTAGATGACTTAGATAACAAGTCATCCATATCAAAAGAGCACAGTTGTGGCCATAAAAACAAGTTAGAAAATTAACACTTTCCTCCAGGAGCAGCAGTTAGGCTGAGGTCTTTTCACTAGAGCAGTGACCTAGATCTACGAAATCCAACAGTGACTACCAGAATAGCAAGCAGAAGTTGGCAACAGTTGCATTAAAATATATTCTAAATGGAGAAATAATAAGTTGAAAAATAATAAGCTGAAAATAAAATGATGATTTGTGAACATTCATTTTGCTGTAAATTATTGAGAGAAAAAAAATGGCAGTGGCAACCAGCTTAATTTTCATTTGAAAATGTCTCGCCTGAATTTAACTCTGCACCATGTTAGAGACTTCATTTGATAAGGAAGCATTTGTTCACTTCCATCTTTGTCCACCTTCCTCATATTTTTTTTCTGGATGCATGTGTTCATAGGAGAGGACAGAAGCAGGTACTGGGGTATAACAAGAGCTCTTAAAGACAGTGCTGAACCTTCCTTCCCAAACAGAAAGAGAAAGGCTTTAATGCAAACAGACAAGCCAAATGAAACCAGATGATAACTAAAGGGAAAAATTCATATATACATATATTTTATCAATCTCATCAGAACATATCCTTCTTATAAAAGTATAACTTCAAGCCAGCAACATTTTATGAGTAACTCCATGCTTCATGCTATTGCTAGAATTCAGTATATAGAAAAACTGAGTTTATTTCAATTCTATTATATACATTCATTCTACTCAAAAATGGATTAAAAAAAAAAAAAACGTTCAGGACTATCTCATATGATCTTATCCAACTTTATACTGCATATAGTATATATACCGCAACTCTTTTATTTCCTCAACAGTCTTTTAACTTTATTTCTTACAGAAATCAGGAGAATTAAGAATTTGGCTCTGCCTGATGCAATCTGGAACTTCAGTTCCAAACCCTTCACTCCTCCTGGTCACAAACATATCTAAACCTTAGTCTATCTCACAGATGGATGAAATTACTTTTATGTTACAGTAAACACTAGAAACAGTCCTGTCAGTAGGATATGGAGTGCTTCTCTTTTTGGTTGAACTCTGAATCAGGAAATTTGAGCTTTTTTTCCACACAGCAATTCACATTCACAGGGAAAATAAGCAGTATCTAGTAGAGATGAGGTTCCTGGAAGATGCAGCCTTTGTCCCTTCTGGGTAAGAAAGGAATTGACTTTAGGATTGTCCATGTCCTGGACAATTTATTGGCTGCTTTAAAGAAAGCTGGCAGAAACTTAATGGAAAGTGCAGTAATCCTGAGTAGTCAGAGGCAGCAACTTGCTGCTTCAAGCAAGCACCAGTCCCCAGAGTAAGCCAGTGCCCAAACAAGAATGGGATTTAAAACAGCCTGTCTCTCAGTATTTTCTATAGACTAGCTCAAACTGATGGTACAGTGAGGAACCACTAATAGATGTCACATTCCAACCACTCAAGCTAGTGAATACAGAAATAGCTAGTAGCAGAACGGTGCACTTCACACATGCCTGAGTTGCCCAAACACACACCTGCTTGTGCACAGCTGCAGTCTGACTGTATTTAGGCAGCAGCTGTATTTGGCAGTGCAATAACTCTCCATTCCGAGTGCTAGCTGTCCGTGTTCAATTTTACTTTGTCAGGCTCCTTCTGTGAATTTCATTATCTCACTTGGTGCCTAGTAGAGGAAGGGTCTGTGGCAAGGTAGCTGTGCCTTCACTTGAGTTACTCTGCAGTCATGAGAACTTGATTTTTGTCAGACCAGCCCAAATGTCCAGGTAGCCATACACTTTTCAATAGCTGTCAGGCTGATGCTTAACGAAGAGCTTAAGAGGACAGTTACAGAGTAGCTTTCAACCATCTGAAGCTAAAGGACTTCCCCAAAAGACCCCGAATCAGGAATGTGTGAGATAACCCTGAAAATCTGGCTGCAACAAAGGTGTGGAAGAAGCAGCAAAAATGTCCATGTCTTTAGTATTAGATTTGAATGAGGTACTGAGTAGGAAGTTATGAGATATATGAGACTCTAGCAGATGTAAATGGAAGATATGGGGTGTTCAGCGGGCTGGAAACTGAGTTGCTACAGTTTAGGTCAGAGTGAACTTTGTGGTTGACACTATAGGGTCAGTTCATTACATATGCATGACTTTTTCTCTTGCACGTGCAGAAAATTGGTCAAGTTAATTTAAGAGCCATCAGCTATCCTGCTGCATAGTCAATGTGCAGGTAAATTGTAGCAGTGACATTTTAGCCACTGTCTGTCTGAAAGATGAAGATGAAGACGATGAAGATTCTTGCTTCAATTAAGAGTAGATGTTTAACTCGTTCAGGCTAAGGCTTTTGGGAATAAGTCATATCAGAAACATTTTGAACCAGCCTGTCACTCTATGTTTTTCCTTGAATTGCTTACAGTCCCTTGAAGGAATTCTGCTCCTACCTCATAAAGAACTTGTTCCCTAGTAATACTTAAACAATCTAGCTGAGTAGTGAAATGCTTCAAATGTTTTATTAAAAGAGATCAAACCGCAAATATTCACAGTCTGAGAGCTTCACTACCTTTTGAGGAAAGGTCAGAAAAGTAGCCCCAAAAGAGAAAATACAGCATTTCTCCACAAGTGTATTCCCGATTCTGGATGTACTGTTGATTCTTAATTTCCAATGTATTTCCAATATATTTGTACAGGAGAGTTGTTTTGTGTGTATTTGTTTGTTTCTTTGTTATCTCCTCAGCATTAACAAAACTGGAACCTTGAGGGTCATCTAGGAATTACTCAACCAGTTTTAGGGAGGGACCATAGATTTTCCAGGAAAATTTCAGTAGAAAGAAGAGACACCAAGAGTGACAAAATTTTATGACCTGCAGTTTATTTACCACAAAGAAGTGTCAATTATCAATGACACTTAGGATATATGATTGTATATGATATGTATATCTCTTCCTGTGTGCTTTCAGATAAGACCATTAGAACAATTTTACTGTAGATAAAGCTGAAATGACAGCTGACAGCAGCTACATGAATCAGACCAGGTTTATGGAGAAGTCACTCCTATCAGAGCTAGTCTCTTCCTATATGATCCCAGCTTTTGTATAGTGTGCACACATGTATGTTTATTTATTTTTAAGAAAAATGTTCCATGCAGTCAATTCTCCTATTTGAATTTCTCATTCTCAGTCACTACTTGCAATGGATGTTAACCTCAGTGTTACATCTAATTATCTGGATATTCTTAAATAATAATTACTCATGCTTCACAAAAAAAGAACTGCATACATTGCTGATACATAACTGAAACTCCTTTATAAGTATAAGAATTCCTTCTCTTTCTGATGTACAAGAACTTCAGAAAGGGTAAATATTCTTTTCAAAGATCCAAAATCTGAAAAGATACTTTGATGTTCAATGAAAGAAGGCACCCAATATAAAATAGAATAAGACTAATTGTTGTGTTAGCTAATTTACCAAAGGTAAAAGACAAAATTTTAGGTACTTAATGTATGATTGAAAAACAAGTTAATGTTAATGTCATTAGACAGGAAGAGAGTTTGAAAGACTCACTGAATGGACCTTCTTTGCTTATGGATGGCTACATACAGTTCTCATATCAAGGCATATTGATGTGTACCTCCCATGACTAAGATCTTTTCAAGTGCTACTTTACTAACTCAATTCTAAACAAATAACATAGTAACATAAAAATCTGTGTGGATCAAGTGAGGTTCTTAGCAAATGAATGAGGTAAGATCTGGTTTCTGTGAAAGTTACGAGGGGCTCTTGGTTTTGACACCCTTGCCATTTTAAGAGACTGCTCCATTTGTGTGGATAGCACAGAAAACTGCTATGATTGACATTATCTGGGAAAATAAAAGTCAACATGTCAGTGCGCTCTAATAAGCAAATTTAATCATAGAATCCTTAAGGTTGGAAGGGACCTTTAGAGGTCATCTAGTCCAAGCCCTCTGCTCACGCAGGGTCACCTAGAGCACGTGACACAGGATTGCGTCCAAGAGCATTTTGAAGCTCTCCAGAGAAGGTGACTCCACAACCTCTCTGGGCAGCCTGTTCCAGTGCTCTGTCACCCTCACTGTTGAGAATTTTTTCCTTAAGTTCCTGTGGAACTTTTGATGCTTCAGTTTGTGGATGTTTCCTCTAGTCCTATCAGTAGCCACTACTGAAAAAAGGCCAATCTCATCCTCCTCATTCCTTCCTTGAGGTATTTATATACACTTATCAGATCCCCCCTCAGCCTTCTCTTCTCCAGGCTGAACAGGCCCAGCTCCCTCAGCCTTTGCTCATAGGGCAGATGTTCCAGGCCCCTGATCATCCTCATAGCCCTGCACTGGACTCTCTTCAGCAGCTCCACATTCCTCTTGTACTGGGGAGTCCATGAAGAAGGAAGAGAGATTGTATGAACTAGAAAACAAACCACAAATTAAAAAGGAAAATATATCTGAATATAGATGAATATAAATCTATAACAACAAGCAACAGTATCCCAGTCTAATTTATTTAAGAAAACACTTCCATGTTTGCCTCAGGAATATAATCTAAACAGTTTATTAAAATATGTATCTCTTTTCTGCAAATTTCTTTATATCAAACTACTTTATATCCTGTTTTCTGGAGCAATTTATTTTTAGATGTGTTTTAAATAGTTATTGCTGGAAAAAAATGATAAGAGGAATAGATAATTTATTGTCAATGTATTCAGGAGGTAATCTCTATTCTTATTTCATTAATTAAAAAAAATTCAAGTTAAAAGTATCAACATGAAATGTAGGTAATTCTTAAGTTGAGACACAACACAATGTAAATGAACCTGTAATTGCTTTTCTATTACACAGTGTTTTTGAATTTAAGATTTGACAGATTATGATGTTTTTAAACCAATACAATACAGTTAATGAAAGCTTTATCATCAAAAAGTTGCAAAGATTTAAAACATAACTTTAAAGAGTGATATTTCTTCAGGCAGTTTAGAATGGAAACTGCATTGCTAACGTTCGTGTGTTCTTAGTAGCAAATATATGAATGTATGAACATAGCTTTAGCTCTGTTGCAGATAGTCATGCTAATGTCTATCATCTCTTTATTATATTCTGAAATATCTTTTTGATTTGGAAACTTATCAAAGAGTATTGTATTTGTTTTCCTTGCCTCAGAACACACCCTATTACTTTACTTCAAATTTTGAGATCTCCTTTTTTACCAGAAGTTTTATGAAGACAATGAAAATGGCAACAGCCAGGCTTGACAGTGCAATTATAGTTGAAATGATCTAATGGCAAATTGTCATTTAAAAGGTCTAGTTCTAGCCTTGTACCTCTGCCCTTTCCCTTTCACCAGAGCTTGCCCAAGATTTCATCACTAAGAGAATCAGTGCTGCTTGCATTTTCATTCCTTTTTTGTAAGATTGATTTTTGACTTTTTCAACTTCCTGGAATAGCTCGTTGGAAAGTCACAGAAGCACCAGGGATAGCTCAAAATTTTTAGGACTGTAATGTGAAAGCATATGCTAAATGAAACAAGTGTGATTAAAAAAAAAAAAAATTGAAACCGAGCCATATAAAATAGAAAGTTTTTAATCAATATTGTTTTATGAAAGACTCTTGAAATCAGATTATTTAAGTCAAACATTTGTTGCAACAGCAATGAGAAGAGCAGTACAGGGTCCACAACCTAACTCTTGTTTTCAGCCTGAAAGATTATTAAACTGTGTAAATGTGTGCTATCAGTATTTATAATTTTGAGGAAAATGTTTTGTTAAAAGCCAAAATCAATTTACAAGAAAATTCCTTGTAATTACCAAGGAAGTCTTCAATTCTTTAATATATAAATAGATCAGAATTCTTCCATCTTTCAATTGAGGAGCATTATATACTGCATCTTGCACTATGTGAGATAAACTTTGATTTTCCCCTTCTAAATAAAACTTAGGGCCAAGTTTATCCCAGGAGTAATTCTCAGAAACTGCCTCAAACATTCTTCAGCTGTTCCAAGTCACATTTCAATGTTATACAGTGACAGGAAAATTTCAGTTCTCCGAAGAGCTTCCCCAAATTAAACTCCTTTCTTCAAAAGTAGGAGGTCCTTGATATAAATTAATAATATTTTAGAAATTTCCAACATCTAGTGAGATTTTTGTACTCACTCTTCTTTTAAACTTTAAAGAGCCAAAATTGTTAGTGCCCTTCAAAAAAAAGTTCTGTTAAAGAACTACTTCACAAAAATGCTGTTGTAACACCTCTATTTTATGCTAATATGGAGAGAGTTATTCTACTGTTATGGAGACAATTACTCTATTTTCTCAAGTGATTCTCATTTATTTCTTCATCTGACGATGGAAAGATTCCTGAAAGATTTGTTTCCCTGCTATAAACATATGACTTCAGAAGGAGATCACATATGTAAAACACCAGAAACTGATTTTTGGTAGATCATTGACAAGGGATCTAATATACTTTCTTAAGATTTATTTTCACAGCAACCTTTCTATTCAAGAACATATCATACTCTGTGATAGTTTCTCTGTGTTTCTAAAGACTAAATCGTTCCTGCTTAAATGCAATCTGTATTATTTCTTAGCCATGACTAAACCTGCCAATGAGAAACTTTCCAGAAACTATCAGGGAAATGGTGACATCAGATTTTGTATAAAACACAGAGGTTTCCTGGCTCTTCCGCACCTTGAGGTTTCTCTAATTCTCTAATTCTCTAATTCTCTAATTCTCCAGAGCAGCACACGGTGGAGCAAAGCCCTTTGCCCAGAGCAGTGAAACCCACCCGATGCAGTGGGCAACCAGCTGCTTTCCTGGCTGCCAGTAGCTAGGTCCAGCACGTTTGGGAAGGTGCTGCCCTACACCCACATACAGGCCACGCTACTACCAAAAGGAGGCAGGAAACAGGCCATAAAGAGCTCCTTTTCAAATACATTATTCATTCTCAGACTCTTCAAAATAAGTTTAAGCTCTTGAGGGTTTTTTTTTCCTCTCCATTTTCTTATCCTTTCTGCAATGCCATATTTAGCTGAAAAAGAAAGATTTCTCGAGGAAGCAGATGCTGACCTATTGACAAATTTTGAAGGAAATTAGGCACTCTACTGCTTTTGCTGATGGTTCAAAGCATTTTGCCACACAATCTTTGCTGTTAGGCTTTCCTGGATTAAGCCTATTATTTCCTTGAAATATATCCTTGGATACTGTAATGATCTATTACTATTTGCACTTTGCAATTTGACTGAGTAACATGTAAGAAAACCTTTCAGTAAGAAAATCTTACAGTCATGTCAGGACAGTTTGCATTTGTCACAGCTTAATTCACATTATAATTTCCCTTACAATTTTACCTATGTAGTGGGATAAAGGCACGTTTAAACAGGCCTGATTATGCTCTCATGTATGACTAAGTTTGACCTGGAAATGTATTAAGGCTATGTTGCGGCTGAATTGATAAGGCAGAGGAAAGATGGGAAAGAATTATAGCATAAGATGCACCATTACAGTATGTACTTACAAAACTAACAACCATGGTCCATTTTGGATAATGCCTGAGAAGGGGAATTCTGCTGCAGGGCAATACTTTGAAAATATTTTGTAAGATTGGGAAATTGTTCCCAGTTATAGAATTGTATAGAAACAAAAGGGTTATTTATGTATAGGTGTGTATATTACACACATAGAAAGAGAGAAACACAGACATACATTTAAATAAGTGTGATATATATATCCATATTTTTAAATAAGTATAAATATGCATGTATCAATGCATTGGAATATGTGTGTATCAATGCCTGGAAATACACATTTCTCCCTTTTACCTGGGCTTGAAATAAAACATATCTGGTATAACCTATATGTTAAATGTCTCTCAAAATTTCAGCACAGAAAAAAATTCTATCGTAAACAAAATGCTTTTTCAAGACTTTTTAAAGTCTTTTAAGGTGGATTAGTTTAGACAGCAAAGAGTCTTCTGCAATTCTAGGCCCTTATTTTTAAGAAAATATTTTGCTAAACTGATAGTAATTAAAAAACAGTTTTGCCCTAAAAGCTTAGTTTGTAATCCAGTGTATACCTTTGTTACGCTGTGCAATTATCCATGTAGGAATAAAGGGATACAAAGATGTTCATGTACTGAATTAATCATAATGTAGTAAATAGTTGCTGTTTCAATCCTCCTTACAGACAAATCTTGGATATTGCAGAGCATTCTTTTGTTTTCAAAGAAGAGTAGAAAGTAAATACGTAATATTTGAACAAGATTTCTGAATTTATACAGTATTTTTGTTTTGAAGAAGGGTGTTTTGAAGCAGCTTGAAGTGTACCAGTTTTAAAGAGAGGTACCATTTGTGGCAGCTTTTAATGGCTTCAACAGTTTTAGTCTCAGAAGATGCTTCTATTCAATCTAAGAATACAAAAGCATTTCAGCTGTTTATAAAGGCAGAAACAAAGCTTTTGATATTGACTAGCTATAGAGACCAAGGAAGCTCCAAGATATGGAATGTTCCCACTGGGGTATGGCCTCTTTTGGTCTCCTTAAACCACAGTGCAGTGTCTGCAGGTGTTCTTGTTTCTTATCTGAACATGGCTGCATTCTATTTCATGAGTGGGGGGAAGAATTCACCATAATAGTTTATGTATCAGTTTATTTCACATCCATATATTCCTGGCATGCCTGTAAAAACAGCTACAGACATGTTTACTTTCATGCATACATTGGTGTCTTGTAACATGTAAATTACTGTGTTGACACATCAATGGACTGTTATTGAGATGACAGCAGAAGTTTAGCCTCCCAGAGCAGAAGGAACACCAGCACCGTAGCTGCTGATGCAGACAGAGGTCTATTCCAAAAACTTGTACGAAACTACAAAAACTCACATCTGATCCTAATGTGGAAGCAAAACATAGGACTTTCAAAATAGTACATCTACTGAAGGGTATTTCTGAACATGGCCACTAAACAATATTATAGTGGAAAATAAAAGAAACCACACTGTAGTAATGAAAAATCTAATAATTCTGCATAGTGTCAGATTTCTTCCTAACTGCATGGTTAAAAGTTGGTTTATGGCCTGAAGCATAAGTATTCTCTCATACACAGTTCTGTGCATCAGATGTAAGAGGAGATATTCTAGTTACCCGCACATTGACAAACTCTTCGTGGGTCCCTCTGATTATTCAGATTAGTCAGTGAGTAAAGTTCACATTTCAGAGTGTGCCTTTTATCTGGTAGACCCACTAGAGCTAGGAAGCCTGAGAGAGAGCTGCAGCCACCTCCCCCTGAAGTCCATGAGAGTCACTCCAGAAACAAAACACTTAGATTGTAGCAGAATGGTAGGAAAATGTCTTCTTTTATTTCACCTGAGAAACTGTATTTTTCTGGAACACAATGCACTGGAGCTTGTGAGAATGGGAAGGCAAACAGAAGACAGATTTTTAAGGCAGAATACATCCAGGCAAAGACACTGCATGCAAGCAAAGACTGTCTTTAAAGAAGTTCAAAAATCAAGTTGCTTGTCCATGGATGTTCCCATAGTCTGTTTTTATTTCTTTCCTTGGTTACCACAATTGTTTTCATGGTAGTTCATTTTCTCTCCCTTGAGATTGCATTACTGACAGATGAACAATTACATTGTTTACTGGTTTTGCCTCATGCTTATTGTTATCCTACTGAATCTGTCTCCTGGTCTGTAGTTATCTGCCAAGGGCAGCAGGAGTGAGGAACACTCAAAAAGAGGCTTGCAAAATGGTGCTACTCCTTAGTTAATTCACACTTATACTTGAGGGAAAAAAAAATCCCTAAGCAAAAAATCAGAAAATATAAATCAATGCAATCCCACAACACCTATTCAAGCACAGCATACACCAGGAAAATAAATAAATAAGCAAATAAACCTCAGCACCAAGAGCTTGTGCCCCTCTATTAGCAAAGGGCCTAATGTACATAATAATGACTGCTGCATCCCTCCTCATTGTCTTTGAAAGAGGACGAGAGCAGAAGTAGCTTTATATCCCTCAAGTACACCAGCGACAGAAATCGCAGCATTTGCAAATCATTCACTCCTTAAGAGACTGTACTGCTGAATTGACCATTAGGAGAACGAGAGGGGTAGAAAGACAAAGAAAGGAAGAAGAAAAGTTAAAGTAACAGGAAAAAAAATTGTTACTATATAATGATCAATATCAGTGATTGGTTAGAATTATTGAATACACAGAAAAAGGCTTACCACTTTGTACATTTTGTACAAAGTTAACAGAGCAGTCACAAACTGAACTACACAAACGATCACAATAGCTTCCCTCTATTTAGTAGAGTTGATATCTTGCTATAATGGCATTATAGGTTTCAAGAATGCTGGTAATTCTTTCTTGGCAGTGTCATTATAGATATTTATTTCCTCCTGCTGCAGCTATGATGAATTTTGATGTTGCCTACAGCCTGAATCAGTGCTGTTTGCTACAAGCTTATGAGCGGGGAGTAGTGCTCCTCTCAGACTTGTAGAAACCTAGCTCATCATCCTAAATTATAAACCTAGTTTTAAGTAGAATTTAATTCCCAAGGTCATTGTTAAGAGTAAGTTTCCTAATATATTTATTCTGTGGTTACACTTTATAAGTTTCTTCCATTTAAAACAAACAAATAAACAAACAAATAAATAAAAACAAACACAGCAAAGCTAAGCAAAAGAAATCTTGCAGTTTGAAAGATATTTTCAGTACTTTCTAAATATTTATTTCAAATATATAATAGGGAAAAATGCAGAAAATGATTATTCTGGGAGACAGAAAGAACTGTTAAGGCAATATCTCTAATAGTTAAGAAATGAAATGTATTAGTAGATAGTATAATAGCCATTAATATAATAGCCAATGAACTAATAATGTAGCTAATGAAAGAATAATGTAGAGTACTTACTTTCAAATTAAAAACTAATGTATTTAACCTAGGTGCAATTAGGGCTGTACTTTGAGGGGATCCTTGCAGGACCTTTGCAGATCCTGTTTGAAAACACCACATGTAACTGTGCCCAGAGCAGGGCTGCGTCAGCCTTCCTATGTCAAGGAGATAGAACTAGGAGGACCTTTGGAAAAGAAATGATATTTGGATATCTAAGTGTCACAAGTAGAGAAAGACCTTATGTCACACACACACAAACACACACACACAAAAAAATATTATTCAAGTAAATTGAGTTTAAAAACAAATCTCAATATTAACTCTTCAACACCTATCTTTTTGAGCTCTCCAAGAATTCTATCATCCCTGTCTGGTACTTTATTGTTGAATAAGCCTGTCCACAAAACAACCCCAAATCTGACTTTCAAGTGCATGGAAAACAAAACAAAAACACAAAACAAAACCATAATCTAGGCACCTGGTCTGGAGACTCTGCCTTTTGAGCATATTGCCTTTTGAATCCTAATGCCCAATACTTGCAACAAACTCTTAGTCACTGATATCTTCCCTTGAAGCATAACTACTGGTATTCAAGATGCTCTTCTACTTTCATTTATCAGTATAAACTTAAAAGTGATTTACTCCTATATTATTCCATGCCTCCTGTATACCAGGTTTTGAAAGCTTGCCTAAGAAAACTGAAGTTATTGGATACTGAAAATTCAAATTCCACTTGGTCAATTTGTTAATCATTCTTAGGTGTTTCTCAGTGAAGCAGAAAACATATAGATCAAGCCTACCAACTTAATGAAAGATGCATGAACTTCATCAAGCTATTCACAGCTCAAAACTTCTTCAGCTCAACAAGCCTCATGACTACAAAGAGTAGTTACAATGGTCAGTATTGCAACTTCTCACAGTGTGCATGGCGAGAAAACCAGAGCATTCAGTTTTGCCTGAGCAATAAACTGCAGTTTTAGATACATGAGAACATGAGACAACAAGAGGAAGTTACATGTTTTGAAACTAAAGAGAAAATAACAAAAAAGGCCTTTATTCCACCAAATATCTTCTGAGTCTACCATTAGCTTGCTTCTACACTAGAAGAGTTATGCCTTTGAATTAGCAGGTGCACTTCAGGAATCGGAATAGGTCTTAAAATATGTTCTCCTTCTCCTCAAACTCCAGTTGAGGATAGGTTTTATGACTTTCCTTCAGATTCTGCCTTTTTATCTACATATCAGTCCAGCTCAAGAATAAATGAAGTGCTAAGGAATTTATATACATAATTAGAGCTTGCTCAGACATGATAGAATAATTTCCTCTCCCTTCCTCAGATAATTCTTTCTCTTTCCCAAGGAAAATGAGGAGGGCAGTGGGAAAGGAGTGAGAAGGAAGAGGGAAAAATCTGTCACTTTCTTGGTTGTACTTACACAAATGATTACAGTGTTCCAAATGCCTTTCTTCTTCTGTTATAAAGGGAGAGAAAAGTATCAGTCAGCAATAAAAATCACTTTCTTTTTGTTTCCCCACAAATAAAAATTTCTTTGACTATAGAGTTTTATTTTGCTTTTAAATTAAAAATCAGGATAAAGGGAATTTAATTCTTCATTCAGAAGAAAATGAAGCTTGAATCTCTTCTAGCAGATATCAATGACCAGCACTGAATGACACTGAACTGATCAGGAGAGAAATAGTCAACAGTGTTCACTATTGGAACATTGTGATATTGGATAGCCAATATCACAATGGAATATCACAGTGGAATATTGGAGTACCCAATTCCAATATTGGAATTTGCTATTATCGACAAATAATTGGATAAAACAGTTGTTTTATTTTTGAAGGTGGATTCATATCTGGAACCAAAATTTTGCAGTTTATAGAGCTGAACAATTACACTACATAAAACACATTCTGTATTTGGCTCCAATATCCTTTTTTTTATCTTTTTGTTTTCTTTTTTTTTTTTTCCCCAGAACCGACACTAAGCATATTTATATCATGCCTTCTGATTTTTGAGCAGGACGGATTTGTGTAACATGCTAGTTTGCTAAGCATTAGGAAAGAATTGTCTTGGACAAAGCAAGTGCTCATTGGCTTGAAAAAGAAGTTAAGAGGATCTGCCTGCACTGGAAATGCAATAAAACAAAATTTACATTTATCTAAACACAAGATAGCTCTTTTTCCTTCATGACTACAATTTAAAAAAGAGAACTATCTTCAATTTACTTACTGAGAAGGTGCTATGGGAAGGATAAAAATGTATCTTATCATAGAATAACAAGCTGCTGCAGCTCATTTATGCCATCCTGACTGCCTCATATGTGCTTTTATACTGTAGTAAATGTGAACCCTATAATCACTGCACTGAATTGCTATTCTATGAATTTATAATATGTTTCTGGAAAAAAAAAACAATGGCCTATCTTACACTGGTAAATATTTTTTTGACATATTCTTAGCATAAGTGTGGCAAAAAATAACCAACTAAAATGTTGTTTAAATAGCTGGAAGATGAGAGCAAGGGTGTTTTTCTTTCTTGTTTTGGAAACTACCTAGTAGGGTGCTTAGATATAACTGCTTGAGAGTATTATTCATACGTGCAGCCTAAGACCTTTATGCATCATTGAGCAGACTTCATTTTGGCATCTGTTTCAAGCCTGGAGAATACAGCAATAAACCATGAATGGTTTAATTTTTTTTTTTTTTTTTTTGAGATAATTTGTCATCCTTCATGCTGAGGTTTTTAGAAAAGGGGAAAAAGTAATTGAAACAGGTCATTTATTGTGGTTGTAAGAAAAGCTATACAGGCTTTGTTTTGATTTGTTTAGGTTGGCTGTCAGACGACAAAGCTACTTGGGAATTAAAAAAACAAAGAGATAGAAGGAGAGAAAAAGAGAAAAGGCCAGAAAATAATGATTTAAAGCCAAGTACAAGATAGCCACTTATAATTATTTGCTTTGCGTGTAGGGGTTATATCATTAGCCTCCATCATACCATCTGGAGCTTTAAGGCGTGAGGTTTGGGCTCAGATATCCACAAAGGTAACTGAAGAAAATACTTGCAGGATCAAATTGAATATCTGAAATACTGATATTGATTATTTCTTTTGGCAGGCAAAACCTGACAGTTTTGTCTCATCATCTCAGATTGCATCCGTTGCATGTCCGTTGGGATTCACTGAAGTGTTGTACAGAGTTCAGGTCTCCCCATCATTCCAACCAGGCATTTGTTGAAATATATCTGTTTGGAAGGAAATTATAGGTTCTTCACCACAAAAATGAAGAAATAGAATAAAGATTGATGCTGAAAAAGGTGCTGGTAGTAGATAAATTTCAGTCCCATATGGGAATGGAATATAGTCACATCTGCTAATACAGTGTAGTATTTATTTCCAGCTTAGATGCCAAATGAATAGGGATGATTTATGAATTAAGTTTCAATCAACTTCTAATAAGATTTCAAAGATCATTGTACAAAACAACTACCTTCCGTAATTCTGTACGTTCCTTTAGCAATCAAATTAGTTCATAATCATATCTAAAAAAGACTATCAGTGTACTGATGATAATAAAAACTGTGAACTGCGAAAACAGGTGAGTTGCTGTACCTATATACCACTTCCTTCTGTACTACTAAAATCAAGACTTGAGTGTCATCATGAAATTCAAATCTCTTCGACACTGAGAATAAATTTGCAATGCATAAAAATCAGAGTGAAGTGCATTTGATCGTGGGACTTGTGACTGTCTATCTCATTAAATAGTTAGCTCAAATCATAGGATAGTTGGGCTTGGAAGGCACATCTAAATTTTTCAGAATTTTCAGAATTATTTTTTGCAGATATTTTTCTGAATTTTTGTTTAGCTCACCACATCCTCACACAATTTTGTACTGCTTTAACTAGTACCCCTCTAAGGTTTCTAGGCCAGTAACACACCTCTGGCTCTCCTTGGCAAAGATTTTTTAATATATTTTTTAAATAAACACTATCCATGTTTGTGTTTATGTACACTCTTACATGCTTATGCATAAATATGCATACACATATTTACTTTATATTTGTTTCCTATTTAAATTTTAAAAGTATAAAAGGAACAAATATTCCTCTCTTATTTGATAATAAGCAGAGTCACATATTGGCTAATGTTGATTAAAATATATTTTTTTAATGTCTTTTGCTTCTATTTAAATTGAGATGAAATACAATGAATATTGACACTTTGGGAAAAAACACATTTTTTTCTTATTTATTTTTTATTTCAAAATATTTTTCTTTATCTGCATTTCTAATCTGCATTAAATGCTAGGCACTAAAATACATAGCATTAATACATATGTGCCACTATTCTTAAGCACTTCAGATAGGTGAGATGCACTGCAAAAATAAATATAATGGGAAACATACCTTCTCTCTCTGTTTTTGTTTTCATGGCTAGTACTCAGCTGTTCGCTTATATGTATATATAATATACATATGTATATATGTATATATATATATAAAGATTGCTGTGTTCCACAATCCTGTTTTTCAGGAAAAAAATCCTCAATCTCTTTATTTTCTTTCACTGCGCCAGAAATAACCAAAAGCTGGGGTGTAAGAAGGCACTGAAAAATTAGCTTCTGTTTCTGTTTTGCCCAAGAATGCTAAATCAATGCTGAGTGCAGAAAGGTTTGGAATTTTATGTTCTTCTCATTTGTCTTCAACAATTGAGGGGAAAAATAAGAGGTGGAAATTGGTTTTGAAATTTCTATACACACTGCTGAGCATAGCTTAGTAGAAGGGCAGAGACAAAACTCAATTTAAGTGAGGTCAGTGTTATGGAAACTTTAGTTAAGTGTCTGGCCTAATTCAGAATGCACAGCTGAGGTCACATTGTCAAGCAAGAACTAACAGTATCAAAATTCTCTTTAATTTCTCTTTTGGTTTTACTCTCTTGGAATGTCAGGGCCTTCAGGCCTGGATTATGTCCAGAGAACAATCAACAAGCAGTAGTACAACTACATAAAGCTCAGCTTTAAGGTTTATTAGTCCATAGATTAAACATTGCTTTTCATGACTGTAGGAGAAGAGATGAGAAACTTCTATATCATTTGACTTTTATATTTGAAGTTTTTTTTAAAAAGGCATAGGCTTGAGTTATGAGATTTCTTTGTCGCTTCAGTGATAGAAGTATCATTCTTCTATATGGCAGTTTTCAGGTTGACCTAAGACCTTGAATATCTGTAGATACCATTCTAACAAGTTTACTAAATTTTGAAAGATTAAAGGTGGGGGGAGGTCTGCAGTGGAGGAAGATGTAATTCTTTAATTCACTATTTGTTATTGGATAGAGACTATGTTGATTTATAAAGCTTTAAGATAGTATCAGGGTACATAATCTAAACAGCATGGCTTATGTGGGCTGTTCTGGAAGCAACAACAGCTAATGATTACAGAATTAGTCCGTGTAAGAGCTAAAAACACTTATGCAAACAATTCACAAATAACCACAGAATAACAGCTGTGCAGAAAATGTGGCATCTTTGTGGCTTGTTCGCAATGAATACAGATTTGTTTATTTAATTTGATAAATTTGAGTTCATTCAGCTGAAATAACACTGAAAGTATCACTAAATCCCTCCTTAAAAAAGTACTGAAAATGCTTCTTATGTGGATCATTTATAAAACTAATGGAAGTTGATGTATATGAATATGCTTATTTCTTTATGTAATTTAGTTGTACTCATTTTTAGCGGCACTAGTGTAATGACTAAAATGATAAATACGAGAGTAGCATTTGCATGACTGATGCTTCAGTAAATGAGCTGCAAACTGATGCAAAATGCAAACTGATACAATACACTAATAAACCACCACCTGCCTGACTCTTGTGGGTCAGCAGCATGCTCCAGCAATTTTCCAAGGTGGATATAATGTTAACTACAAGGCAGAGAGCATGCTGGGGCCATCACACAGTGGAGAGAGCAGTGATCCATGTCTCTGTTGTAGCAGAAAGAAAACAAAGTAAAAAAAAAAAAGAAGTTTCAAGTCTATGCAAGTACCCCTTTTCAGTCTTTGCACAGTGCGTGGTGCATTACTCTGTGTATTATTCTAGAGTTAATGGAGTTCTCTGAATCCTATTTGCAAATCAACTTTAAGAAAGAAAGATTGCAGCAGCCCAGCTATAGTTAGATGAGTGGGACAAACCAATACAGCATTCAGACAGCATTTTAATGCTTGAATTTCATGCTTTTGAAGCTGTTAGACACCTGCTGCTGCATCAGCATTTTAAAAATGAAAGGAGGGGAAATAGCATTTTTTCTTCTCTTGGCAAGTGCCTGCTGATGTTTTTCACCTTAGCAGCATTTTCCCCATTTGCATCAATGCATAATTGCTTGAGGAAATATCTTTCTCAGCATTCTCTTCATTTAAAGCCAAAGCAAAGCATTTATTTTAAAATAGGAAACAAAGTAGTTTATGTCATGCAGTTCAGCATCTTACAGAGAAATTAATTTGTATTAGAAATTGCTTGTAATAGGTTGCTTCTGGCGAAAGCAGACTTTGGCAAATATCTATACTGTATATCTTATCTCTCTTCCTGGGGAGGAAAGTGTTGTATTTTTTCTTACTGACAGATGGGGACACTGGAAACACCCAAGTGTCAGGAGAACTTCGGCCCAATGATAGAGATCTGGGAGCACCCAGGAGCAATGCGAGGCCTTCAGTAGTGCTCTGGGGATCTCTTCCACCTTGTACCAAAATGAGTAATCCCCCATCCATATTGATGACTCCTGTGCAAAGCATGAAAAGAATTTACCTCGGATGGTGGGGGACAATGTTGAGGAATTGTCCAGCAGCTAAAAAAATAATATGATCTCTGAGCAAGATTCATTAGAAGAACAGGATGATTGACTCTTCTGTTTTAGTGGGTGCCTTTAGGGCATTCTTATCCCTTTCTGGCACTTGATGTCTTCATTCATCTTGAAAATGTGGCTAACACTTTATTCACACAGTAATCAGTAATTATTTCAACACAGAAAAAAAAACAGTGGCATTGTTGAAGTGTATAGACAAGCTCAGTTATCACAGGAAATATTTACAAAAGCAAATCTGTTGTCCAACATATTTAGCTACTAAAAGAGTAGTACTTTCATTTTCAAAACAAATTTATTTTCTTTTTAAAAATAAAATAGAAATATACTGAATGTTGCCTTTACTCTTTTGTTAGTAAAATGCTACCATCTTGCTGTATAGCTGAACCTACATTCTAGTCAAAGTTTCTTTTATTCCTAGTTTACTAGTTAACTTTAATCTTACTTCTCAAAGTCTTAAAAAAAAAAAAAAGGGAACTTTGAAGTACAAGTACTTTTAGCTTTTCACTGCAACTGAATTCACTGGGTGAATTTTGAAAGCTTAGCTTAAGTACTGTGTACTTAAAGAGCACTCAATAAAAGCCAATAAAACTAGTCTAGTTATAATTTTTCTGTAAGCCAAAGAGTGAATAATAATACAAAGCAGCATATATGTAGTGCCTTTCCTGTGACAGCAGAAAGTATGTGTTGAGAACAGAATTTAACTGAATACATACCTATTTTAGTCAGGGCATTTCCAGTAACTGTGTCTACATTGTCTACATATATTCTTTAAGCGACACGTTGTAAAAGAGAAATTGACGGAATATCTTAACTGTTGCACTGGAATTAAAGGGACATCTTTTGTTCTTTGGAATTTGTATACATGTATAGAGACTGAAAAACAAGTGAGGTCGACATTAAACATACCTAAATATATGTATACAATATATACTTCTACATGAAATAAGTTATGTACTTTCATCATATAGCAGTATTGTATTACAGTAAAATCATCTAGTATCAGGCAGCATCTACGTAATCTAATTAGCATTTTGAAATCAGTCAAAAAATTCATGTTTCAGGGCTACTGTAGATTATATTCTTTTCCTCCTCACTGATCAAGTTTTGCCCTACCCCTTCTCCATTTGCTTCAAACAGAAGCAGTTTGGCTACCATGTAGATATGAAATACCCTAATGGCTGGTAAGTGTATCTGTTTTTTATTAATCTCCAGATTTTGGAACCCAGCAGTTCTCTTATCTCATGTTGCAACATAATGTATTTGAAAAGAAAAGTAGAATGAGGGAAGTAAGAGGATAAAGAAAAGTTCCCACCATTATCAGAAGCATGGTGAATGGGCAGACTGCTGGGTCGATCATACTAATAACCCCTTGCTGGTGCTGAATGTGACACCTAGTGCCACTTCAGCCTCAAAGACTGAAATGCATTAAAATGAAAAGAGGTCCTGTACTTGTATGAGCATAATTTAAAGGGCTGTAGTACACAGGAGATTAGGCTAAATGATACAAAAGTTGCTTAATCTCTGTTAGATCTAAGAAATACATGAAATTTGGAGATTATAATAAATGTAATGAAAAAAAAAAGATCAAGATCAAATGCATCTTTAATCAGTTTAAACTTTTTTTTTTTTAACACAGGGTTTTAACTCTCGGTAATATTATAAGCTTCAAATAGTGTATTTCATAAAACCTCAAAGCTACACTCATGAATAAATAGCATTTATAAAACCTATGTTAAAATTAATTGATTACTTTCATACAAAAACTACTGGAATTTGGATGTTAAATGTGCTATAACAGAAGACTGCCACAGAAATAATGAGAGTTGTCTGATAGAAACTACTTAGAGTCTTTGTGAACAGCTTTCCCTTCATATCTATGTCAGGCCTGCGTTTCACTGTTGTATCAATGAGTCCTCTGCTCAAACTCCAGGATTGTCCATGTTATCCAATATGTGTTAGGAATAACATTTAAGAATTCAGTCATTAAGCTTTTTTTCTTTGGAGATTACAGGCAATTTTTATTGCCTCCTAGGAGAGCACAGTGATGATATTTTGTCAATACCTGTTGAGTTAGGGTTAAACTGTTTTCCGCTGCTGCTTTTTGGAGTATATTTGTTAGAGTGCAAAGCTTTTTATTGCTCAGATTTGGAAGCAGGGCCACAGACATACCTATCATCCCAAAAGTTGTGAGAGATAAGATCTATTCTCTAAGTTTTCAGGCACTGTTGGAAAAAAAAACATTCTCAAAACTTGCGCTCTAATTTTGTGGTGAAATTGACTATGAAACTTTACCCAGAATCTGTAAATATGGACCCTTACATAACTGTGTGACATTTAATTTAAAATGGGATGTGATTCATACTGTCAGTGCCTGATTGTAAATGACTAAGGAAATGCAGTCTACCTGTTCATATGCAGGGAAGAAAGAACAAAACAAAAAATACCCACCCACCCGAAAACATTTACATTGTGACAAATATTCAGTATGACTGGATGTTCACAGTTTTGTGAAATTTCCAGAAGAGAGATGCACAGCTCATAATAATAATACCTATGGCAATATTTATGCCACTGGCCTCACCAGTCTACACATAACAGCAGGTTTTATAAAATAAAATAAAATATAAAAATGAAAGGAACACTACAATTAGATTTCCAATTAGATTAAAGCATAAGAGTGAATGACAGTTATTGAATTTAAAAATACAAAAAAGTGAGCAGTAGAGACTGGATTCTCCTATCATCTCTGAATGTCTTATGAATGTCTGAATGTCTGGCAGGGTGCAGAGAGTGGTTGTCAATGGTGGGGAGTCCAGCTGGAGGCCTGTAGTTAGTGGTGTCCCCCAGGGGTCAGTTCTCGGTCCGGTCCTGTTCAACTTATTCCTTAACGACCTGGATGAAGGCTGGGATGCTCCCTCAGAAAGTTTGCTGATGATACCAAATTGGGTGGAGTAGCTGATAGCCCTGAGGGCTGTGCTGCCATCCAGAGGGACCTGGACAGACTGGAGGACTGGGCGGTGAGAAACCTCATGAGGTTCAACAGGGGSAAGTGCAGGGTCCTGCACTTGGGGAGGAATAACCCTGGACACCAGTACAGATTAGGGGTGGACCTGCTGGAGAGCAGTCCCGCAGAGAGGGACCTGGGTGTCATGGTGGACGACAAGTTGACCATGAGGCAGCAGTGTGCCCTGGTGGCCAAGAAGGCCAACGGGATCCTGGGATGCATTAAGAAGAGCGTCTCCAGTAGGTCGAGGCAGGTGATCGTCCCCCTATACACAGCCCTGGTAAGGCCACATCTGGAGTACTGTGTCCAGTTCTGGGCTCCCCAGGACAAGAGGGATGTGGAGCTTCTGGAGAGAGTCCAGCACAGGGCTACGAGGATGATCAGAGGCCTGGACCATCTGCCCTATGAGCAAAGGCTGAGAGAGCTGGGCCTGTTCAGCCTGAAGAAGAGGAGGCTGAGGGGGGACCTGATCAGTGTGTATAAATACCTCAAGGGAGGCAGTGAGGAGGAGGGGGCGGCCTCTTTTCAGTGGTGCCAGGGATAGGACTAGAGGAAATGGCTTCAAACTGAAGCATTGGAAGTTCCACAGGAACTTAAGGAAGCATTTCTTCACTGTGAGGGTGACAAAGCACTGGAACAGGCTGCCCAGAGAGGTTGTGGAGTCTCCTTCTTTGGAGATCTTTAAAACCCGCTTGGATGCAGCCCTGTGCCACGTGCTCTAGGTGACCCTGCGTGAGCAGGGGGGTTGGACTCGATGACCTCTGAGGTCCCTTCCAACCTTGGGCATTCTATGATTCTATGATTCTATGAAATTACCTTACCTAATGCAAGCAATTGTAGACCTAAGGCAAAGCATCAAAGTTAAATGGCAAGATGTAATATAATATCATTTTTAAGTCACTTTCCCTTTCGGAAAAGGGTAAATGTGCTGATTTAGCTTTTAAACCCTCCTATGAAAGGGAGGGTTGAGGGGATTCAGGCATGTTAGGCTTTCCATATTCTTCACAAAGCAAAGCTCTGAAGAAATGGTCTCCTCAGCAGCTGTACAAAATGAACCATTTTGTAAGTTGAAAACTAATCAAATTTAAGAAGTATAAACATACCTTTCAATTCATACATCTGGAAAAAATGCAAACACTGTACATTATAGCACTAAGAAAGGAGACAAGATCAGTTTAGCAAATTAATTTTATCTTTTTGTGGCAAAAAGAACATAAACCCCGCTGTGAGTGCTTGAGAGCTGATGTGATGGATCACAGTGCAGTAGCTCTATTATGATTGTATTATGCAAATATTTTCATACAGGCTTTTGAAATGTGTATGACAAACATATTTGTTAATTCACTGTACATAAAGACAGATTCTTGATTTCATGCAACCCAATGACTTCTGCAACAGTGTGTGAATTTATTAAGTAAATAAATATATTTATTAGGAAAAAGAATTCTATTGGTGATAAGGCAAGGGAAACAAAATATAACAGAATTTTAGTGAGTATATTTTATACCTTTGAACACCAGTAACAAATTTCACACTATCATTCCTCATTCTTAGGTTTTTGTAAATAAATACAAAAATAGTCATATACAAAGCAGAAATAGGATAAAAATCTCTGAATGGCCTTTGTTTGGAGCAAAAAGTGTGTCACTAAAGTCTTAATGTCAGCAAAACCTTTAAAATGTGAATTAGGTAACCCAATCTAGAACTAAAGTGTCCCTTCCCCCATCCAAGATAAATACGGTGTTAGCAGGCTTAGTGAGACCTTATGGAGAGAGAAAGTCCCATCAGTCCTAGTGTGTTTTATTATCTTTCCTCTCCATTCACTAAGTTTGGAAACACCATGTGTGGCCTCAAAACTCCAGAGCTTTAAACTTATTAGGGACACAAATCTTAAAGATGTGTCTACAAATCTATTGGTTAAAATCAGAAAAGAAAAGCTCTGCACTTGATTACTGAACACAGTTGATCATAAATTCCTCAAAATTTGTGTCAGTCTGGACAATCACAGTGCCAAAATTGAATCACTTTCTCAAAGCATTCAGTTTCGCTTCTATTTGACATGATAGAAAGTACTACTAGTACATCTACATAATCATACAAGGAAATGGATGAAATATAGGACATTACCACTGTGTCCTTGACAGAGTTCAGAGGAGTGATCAGTAGCAGGAGTTCTGCCTAGTCCCTTGTAAGCGCAAGCACCATTTTTATTTTGTTTTAAAAAACAAACAGGAAATCTTGTTACCTAAAGCCATGCTCCAGTCCTATTAGACGTAAATGTTCTCATTATCTGTGCTCTTTAGATCCTAAATTAACTTAAGAGGGAACTAGTAGTATGATTTAATACTCAAATGTTTAGGAATCAGACCTGAACTGAAAACCTAGAAAGAGCATATTCATAGGTTACTTCTTTAAAATGCACAAGTACTGACTAATGCTGCAAGGACTTAATTCAGCAATAAAAAATCTCCAGACTATGGGGTGGGGGGGAGGGGGTAGGGCAGGAAACAAAAACAAAAAACTTTCCCCAAATATCTGCACTTATTCACAAATAGAGCGAATCATGCGTTTTCTGTCACTATAAACCTGAAATGGATTTAAACAGATGAAAGGTTCCATATTCCATTACCAGGTCTTCCAGTACTCTCTTAAAAGCAATCTGCCATGTAGTAAATTGAAAGTGTTGTGTGATTTGCTGCGACATCAAAACTTCATGATTCCAAAAAGTTCTTACAGTGACAGCTGTGATGAGCTGTTTGCTGCAGTGGTTTATTGCCCTAGAGAGGGGAGTGAAAAACAAGGAAAATAAGAACAAGACAAAACAGAGCCAGAAGCTAAGTTACCATGGCAGGGGCTAAAGGAATATTCAGAATAAGACAGGCTTATATTTAAACTTCAGTTTACCAGGAGAGCAAAATATTTAGGAGGAGTGCTGCCAGCAGGTCAAGGGAGGTGATCCTGCTCCTCTACTCAGCTCTGGTGAGGCCGCAACTGGAGTACTGTGTGCAGTTCTGGGCTCCCCAGTTCAAGAGGGACATGGAGCTTCTAGAGAGGGTCTAGCGTAGAGCAATAAAGATGATTAAGGGACTGGAGCATCTGTGGTATGAAGAAAGACTAACATTTGTTTGACTTTCTAAAATGTGCAACTGAAGTACAACAGTACTAGACTGAATATACAACAGTACTAGACAGGATAATTTCTAAGTGTGTGGCCAGGAAGCAGCATTATTCTCAAATCCAAGGTTCAGATTCTTTTAGATCAGGGCCACTTAAGCACACCCTACCAGCAATCTTGTTTTACCTTCCCTTTTTCAAATCATTCCATTTATCTGAAAGATCACTCTAAACCACTTCTCTTTAACAAGACTTCTGCATTGCTTTCTTTGTGATACTTTGCTTGAGGTAAGATGCTATGGTAGATGGAGGACCTTGCACTCTGTATCCACTAAGCAGACCATCATTTTCCTTCCTCAGGTGCTCTGTAGCCTTTTTCCTGCCCATTTCACAGATCAAAGATCTTCCTGAATCAGTGGATATCCTTTAAACTTCTCTTAACAGGCTATGAGGCTTTGAAAATTAAGTACTGAGGCACAGAGAGACTGCAGTTTACAGAAGTTGTCACACAGCGCGGGTATGTGTATCACGCAGAGAGAGCTCAGGTCTTTGCATTTCACACTCGAGCAGAATCTTTCTGGCTAACCCCTCCCCAGTGAAATGGAGCAGGAGAACAGCCCTTTGGGGGACCTATAGTCAATCTGGTCACTCTGGGTGAAGCACAGGAAGGTTCTTTGGTGGAGAGACCTTCCCTCCTCCTCACTCCTCAAAATAATTAGCCACAGAATCAGTTCTATTGTCTTGGGCAATCAGTTGTTACAGAAACACAGAACAAAAAGAGCCTGTACAAATGCATAGAGGCAAAGAAGGCTGTTTAAGCGTATGAGGAAAAACATCATCTTCAAAATGTGGGAGGCTTGGTTAACCATAGAACAAGCAAAGTAAGATAACCAGGTCTCTTCAAAGCATAGAAATAGTCAGAGTATTGCCACTTCATCAGAAGTTTAAGAGCAAGGAGTAAGCCTTGTAAGCTAGAGGAAGCGCTGTACTTTCACATTTAAAAATCCCTGTTAATAAGAGAAGGAATGCATCCTTCTGACATTATGCATTATCAGCCTGAATATTAGTGCCTATTCCCTATATTTGTCCTGCTGTCCTTATTTCATATTGTCTCAGATCAGCAGGGTAGAAATTCGAACCACTTACATCAGTAGAGTAAGGATCTCTGAAAATGTGCATTATGATTGTACTCAGGAGACAGAGATACTTATCTGAAAGGGAGTGAGTAAGAATTATTGCAAATCCTAATTGGGTGGGAGATCATTCATGAAAGGATAACCTGTGTCCTTGCTATGTCCTTGGTTTTAATAAAATAAGTTTGAAAATCAGTTTTGCAAACTGCCAAAATCTGCAATATTTTTGATATTCAAGAATAAGTCTGCTGTCCCACCAATGGAAGAAAATCACAACTCTGACCAGTGGAATCGTTCTCCTCAGTCTGAGAGGAAAATAATTCTTGTTCTCTTTACTGTGTTTAGGGCCATGGTGTCATCAAGAGAATAAAAGGAGGCATTTCTATGTGCATAACTGGCACAATACTATAATCTTTACTATTTGTTTGTTAATGAGTAACTCTCCACAAAAGATGTTTCTTTACAGTGTTCCTCTCACAAACAATGCCTTCTTCTTCTTCCTCTTTCTTTTCAGTCTGTCTTTTCTCAACCTTTGTTGTTTTTTTCCAAAAAGAGTTAAACATTTTGAAAAGATCCTCAGCATTTCTCCACAATTTTATGCTGTATAGATAATTATCTATCACACTGTAAAGCACATACACTGTCACTGTTTTCATTCCACTTCATAAAAATAATCTAGAAACAAATGGGCACATATTCTTAAACATGTGCCTCTGGAGGGAGACACAGCCCCAAAAGTAGCTTGTGCCTGATACAGAAAGAATAGAGTCAGTGTGTTCTAAAAAACCTAGGAATATCTGTTTTAAAATGTGTACCAAATATACACAAGAGTGTATCTTGTATCTTGTGAGATGAGACTAGAACTGAATCCTGAGGGTTCCTTTAACCCTTCAATAATATTAGACATCATAAAAGTATTTTACTGTTTTATGTGAGTCATTTAGATGCTGCATTTAAAATTAGGAAAAGAAAAATTGTTTTCTTCATTTCAACACTTTTTTATTAACTGGCATGATTAACAAGAGTCACAGTAACTCGTAAATCTTGCAAGATCTTTTTTCCTGAGATTGCTAAAGTATTCTTAAGTGTTCATGTGAGCATTAAATTGCTCAAGGTTACTCATCTACATTTTAATGTTAACACACCACTCTAAGCTACAAGAGCTTTAAAAGTGTATTATAGAATTTCATGTTATATGAAGAGATAGAGATTAAAAAAAGGAGAAGAAGAAAAAATAGCCACAGCTGATTTAATGCAAGGAGTAGAATTTCACTACAGGTTGAAAGTTACAGTAAATACTAGCTAGAAATAAATCCAGAGAAGAAATCTATAATCGGTGTAAAAAGATTTGCTGTGAAATATAGGGTCCAAATATGCTTTCACAGAAATCAATAAAAAAAAATCTTATGTATCTTTAGATGCAGGATACAGGATAATAGTTTTACCTAGTTTATATATAACAACAACAAAACTCCACTCAAAACAATCAAACAAAAAACAGATTTCTCCCAGTCCCAATCACTGCATTTCTACCTTTTTGCATAGATCTTAAGCATTTAAATGTAAATCTTTCACAGCTTGTACAGTTATCTGGGTCTAATTAGAGGGAATAAAGATTCTGGAGTTTCATTCCAACCAAAATTACTCTGTGATTCTACTATATTCTTTCCAAGATGGCAAGATCAGAGCTATACACACTATTCAATATATGAGCAAATCATCAACTCACACATTAACATCACTATGTCCTCTCCTTTCTCTTTAGTACTTTTGTAATGATTTCTTTCATTAGATTTGATTTTGTGGATCATAAACCTTAAGTTGATGTTTTAATAGAATTATATATCATAGTCCCAAAATCCCAAGTCCCAAAGTCCCAAACCTATGAAGATTACTGAGCATTCTCAAATTTTGGATCATGAAATGGTGCTTCACTAGACATTTTTCTTTTTTTTTTTGTTTTCATTTTCATTCTTTTTTTTTCCTTTTTTGAAACTCCTGTTCATAGATTTCCTAATGTAACAGAAATTCATAGTATTCAGAAGTATTCATACTACAGAATTCATGTACTATGAATGCACCCATCAATTTCCTGTACATATCTTCTTATTTTTCGTTATATATCTTAAAGGATATATAATGGTCTTCAGCTGGTCTTAGACATGCATCAGTAGAAAGCATATATTAACTGACAGAGTACCAAATAGAGATTGTAGCCTGACAACATTTTCTCTGCAAAGGAAGCCTGAAAGGGAACAGTTCAGAGAGTGAGTTATTGTATTCAAAAGAAGTTATGTATTAACATTTTCATGTAAAATCTCAATTTGGGATCAGCTGGGTACCTTTCCTCCCCAAGAATCCTCTTATCTCCTCTCTATGTTCATTCCCATGTAATTTGGCCCATTTTGTACCATCCACTGCTCTGAAGCCCAGTAATAGAGAGAATAGAAAAATAGAGTTGCATTATCAAAGATAAGTAAAGATGTTTCCAAGGCATCTTTCTGTAGCCTGACCAATAAGATTTCCAGCTTTGTCAGTGCATTAAAGTCAACCCAAATTGTCATGCTAAAGAAAAGGTAGCTTAAAATGAAAGTTGATGGAAAAGTCAGTCAGTACATTCTTAACTTATAATGTGACCATCTTTCAAAGATGGAAAGATAAAGCACTCATTTATCCATACAAGGCATTCTTGTACAATAAGCCTGAATTATTTTATGCTTCCATATGCTTCCATACCTTAGAGAATACTAAGACAAAAACACTACAGGCAATCATATAATGGATCATATAATGATTCTTTCAGAATAAATACAGTACTCAAAATAGGACTCCAGTTCTATTAGCCAGCATCTTTTATTTCTCAAAGAATTAAGCTTTCCCAAACTCTATGGGTGGCTGAGGTGGGCTTATTGCAGGAAATATGGCAAAGCACACCTTCATGATGCTTTCATTGTGCATTTCAGGCTGCCTGGTTCTAACAAAAGAACTGAGCAGCTTATATAAGTTAGAAATTCCTGGAAATCACTCTAATTTGCTGCTTTTGAAGGAGCATACTGTGTCACATTTCCTTAAATAAAACCATCAATCAGAATGACCACTACTTAAGCCCTAGGGATGATGCTGAGATATATAATATCTGTATGCTCTTATACAAGGTGTTAGCTTCCAATCAATTTTTAAAGAGATTATGATCACAAGAGCAAGTGGGAGGATTGCAGATAGAGTGAACCCAAGAAAGAACCAGATATTTATATCTACAGTACATTATGGGGCTTATTTGAAAGTAAATGAATATTCAGGCATCCTCTTTCAAAATAAAGGAATTACATACAACAAGTCAGTCCAGGCCAGTGGAACTGATGATGGAATTTTTAAGCATCTATAAGGTAAGTAAGTGCTACATCATTTTATCTGTTACGAGGAAAAGGGATACTGAGTCTTTATTTCCACACATGATCAAGTAAGAGTAGAATGCTAATGTATATAATATTTTATTATGCATTCTTTGCAAAAGTGAAATGGCTTTTGACTGTGAACTTTGCACATTATGCCAAGGGGAAGATAGATCAAAGGGACAGACTTTTCACTATCTCTGTGTAAATATTTAATTGTTTTTAAGAGAAGGGAAACAAAAATTCATTACACTTCCAAAGACTAATTCATCACTAGCACAAAATCAGTGTAAGAAATTACAAAGCAATAAAGCAAAAAGCAAAAAGCAGCAGAGTAACGGGTTTATTTAAAAAAAAAAAAAAAAAAAAGGAAAGATTAATTCTGACTTTAAAATAGTAAATTTGGTCTGAATCCCATAGTTCCCTGCTTAGGAAGTGAAGAAACTTCCCCCCAAAGTTCTATTTATTTTTTCCAGGTGTAGATGACACACCACTTCCCAGAGTACCAGAATACCATACATTTGACAGAAAGAAGAATATGACAACATCCTCTGCTTCACAGAGCACATGTAGGTGTTCAGAGGGTGATTATAAATGGGTCCAAGTCTAGCTGGTGGCCTGTGGCCAGTGGTCACTACTGGGCCTGGTACTCTTCAACTTGTCATCAACAACTTGGATGAGGGCACAGAGGGCACCTTGAGCAAGTTTGTGGATGATACCAAGCTGGGTGGAGTGGCCGACGCTGTGCTGCCATTCAGAGGGACAGGCTGTAGAGTTGGGCAGAGAGGAACCTCATGAGGTTCAACAAAGGCAAGTACAGGGTCCTGCACCTGAGGAGGAATAACTCCAGGCATCAGTACAGATTGGGGGTCGACCTGCTAGAAAGCAGCTCCGCAGAGAGGGACTTGGGAGTCCTGGTTGACACCAAGTTAACCATGAGCCAGCAGTGGGCCCTTGGGACCAAGAAGGCCAATGGATCCTGGCCTGCATCAGGAGGAGTGTTGCCAGCAGGTCAAGGAAGGGGATCCTGCTCCTCTACTCAGCTCTGGTGAGGCCGCACCTGGAGTACTGTGTGCAGTTCTGGGCTCCCCAGTATCAGAGGGACGTGGAGCTTCTAGAGAGGGTCCAGCAGAGAACAAAAAAGATCATTAAGAGAATGGAGCATCTCTCATATGAGGAAAGCTACCACCTATTCTGGACATACTCACGGTTAAGTTCTCTGTAAAGCTGCTAGTGGACCATTTAGGATAGATTTCAAGCTGGGTCCACTGAGTTCAGAAAATTCTCCTAACTGGCATAATAAGAAGAGAATGAGACTCACTAAAGAAAGTTATTAGTTTTGATTTGTCACAGACAAGTAATATTTGCTTGGGATTATTATATTGTGCTAAAATCTGACAGAACATCAAATTCTATCTTTGGCTACAGACAGGAAAGCCTATTAACTCAGGTTAATGAATTTCTCAGAGTTTGCGTAACAGATATGTCTGTTCATGTCCTTTTACCCGTATACGCTTCTGTCTACAGCATGGGCAGAGCGGAAGACCACACACTTCGGAAAGGAATAGCTAAACAAAGCTATAGGGAACTTTTTCCCGAACTACTAGGAGGTTATGAAGAGAGAATAAATGGAGACACAGACAAATTCACAGTGTGGTCTGCAACTCACCTTCAATTCTACTTCCTGCTCACTTTGCAACAATTTCAGTGGTCATCCTTCTCCCAGTCCTGAATTTCAAAAGGGGACCTTGCCACAGAGAAAATCTTTTTTCCTATTCTGAGAGTTTTCTCATGCAAAGATAACAGGTTCATAGTCTCTGAAAAACATTACTTTTCAGGAAGGTCACATTCACGAGGGGACGAAGCAGGTAAAGGCAAACTACAGCCAATTCTCAAAATATCTAGAAGAAATTATTCTAGTGCCAGTATCTATTGGCTGAACAAAACCCTCCAGTCTCCATGGAGATATTCAAAACCAGCCAACTGAATAAAGCCCCATGTTATTGATGCAGAAAAAAAAATCTGTTAATAAATCTTTACAAATGTGAATTTGCTAAAGTGGACTCTCCCAGAGTTATCTACACAGATTTTTTTTTGTATCATCTTCCACTAATATGGATAAATGATAGTTAACTGTGTGATCAACATAGAAGTTTGGAAAAACAGCCAAGAAAGAAGGCTAGTACTGCCACACTTGTGCTGACCAACATTGCTTTAGTTAGCTAATGTTAAATTACTGGACATTTTTCAGCATATTTGCTCCAGCTTGGTAAAAAAGGGTTTGGAGCAGGACCAGTGTACTCACCGAAGAGATCCAGATGAGGATATCTAATTGATATCAAACAATACATAGGGAGGGGAAAGGACAGTAGAGAAAGGGAGCTGGGAAAGAGACATTCAAGAATCTCAGCAGCTCACTATCTGTGCAGGAAATGGAGCCCAAAGCCTTATTCTGCAGGTCTGCTCGTTAGTCTAGGAGAGCTTTGCAAGTGAGGCTACATCTCTGAGAATTTCAACAGAACTGGAAGAAAAATTGTCTTTAATCTTCTTCTGCCTTTGATCCTGTCTGGAAGTACTTGCTATTGCAAGAGTCACACGGAACCTTCTCACTTTAATATAATATAGCATTTACTCTGTGTATATAAGCATTACTAAATGTGCCTGCACTTTTACTTCTGAGGTTATTTTATTGTTTCAAAAGCTTTATTTGCATCTCCACTTTGGTATATGAAGCCTAGCTTTTCACTTCCCACCCTGACCTTATCCGACCCCACATATATCAACTGACAGATGAAATCCTCACACACATTCCCTGGGCAAGAACAGCAGCCTAGCAGTTATTGTGAGGGGAATTCAATATCTACAGAGAATGAAGATTTCAAAAGGATGAATGAGAATTTGTACCTCAAATTGCATTCTCTATTAAATAGTAAATTTCCCCCAAATAGAATGACCTTAAATATAAGACCTCTGTTTTGTGCTCGCATTTTAACATAGGGAGGAAGCTTATATTTTGCCTCCTCTCTCTTCTCCCACCTGCACTCCTCACTCATCTATCTCCTCCTACTCATTTCATCCATCAACCAAGTCTTCCACATCAGATTTCCTGACCTCTCTCCTGTTGTTCTGTCCCAAACTTCTCCTTTGCCTTAAAGTGGACAGTATTAAGCTCCTACTCTAAATAACTCTCTAGATGTACTGTGGAAGAGATGCTTGCTTCATTGTCTAACATTGGTACAAACTGTCAGCTGGCTCCCCTGTGTATGAATCCTACGACATCTTCTACTCTACTAACTCTTTTAGTGAAAATATAAGGTAGCATTTAAGTATAGTCTGAGGGGAATGTTTTAGGCCTCATGAGATCAAATGTACACAAATGAACAAAAGCCAAATTGAACCAAGCAAGCTTGACTTGTACTTAGAGAAGTAAACTAGAGCAAAGACTGGAATCTGCTGCTGTAGATGCCCCTGAACTTTGATAGAGGAAGTGAAAGAATCCGAAATCAGGTTATTTTTCTGTTGGAAAGGTTGTTCAGCTAGGAGATGACAGACTAACATGTTAGGTGGCTTTTCCGTTGCTAAAAAGCAATCCATACATGACAATGTCACAAAATGACAATTTTGTGAAAGATTAGGTAGATAGATACTCATATGTATATATTTGTATGTGTGTGTATCTATCTATCTATCTATCTATATATACATATGCAAACATGGGTTCAAGAACGCACAGTGTTTTTGACTTGAAAGGAGTACAGGACAGGATGTGTAGGAACCACAGCAGCTGTCTTTTGTGTAGAGAACAAACATACATGGCTGTATGTGAACATGAGTATGGCTATGCATACAAGGCTTGACTGTAGCATGTAGCTCATAATGTCTTACAGTGGCAATTTGCAGCCTAGGCAAACATATCAGTCTGTGTTTTCTGCTTATAGGGATATCATATACAACATATAGGTTTTGCCAAATTATCGGTGGAAAACAAGGGAAATATGTCCTTATCAGAGCACATGCCATATGGTTGCCCACACTCTCTGAAGGTCAGCTCACAGTGCAGTACTGATGTCTTAGGAAACTAGACAGCAACAGAGAACTGCTATGTCAGATTGTAAATTTTAGGCTCAATTAGTTTAACTAACACTACAGTATCACTTTCTTTGGTAGAACTAGCCTTAAAGAATCTCACTGTTGCTGGAGGGGTTTTCACCAAGGCCCTTTGAAAATAGACTTTGGATCTTAAAGAATGTGTTTGTAACAATTTTACCTTCTCCTTTTCTATTAGACAGATTTTTTAGACTGCAGTGATAAATTATCAATCTTAATTGATCACAAACGCAGGCTCCAGCTTTCTGCTGTAATAATTTGACAAAGAGATTGGCCTCACTGGAGAGCGGTGGATCCACACTAGCTCAGGATGTAGCTAGTAGCTCTAACATTTGCAGGCTTGAGGTTTGACAGAAAGTGTATTCTTCTCTCTTCAGATCTATGCCTATTGAGATTGATAATAATGAGAATACATAAGGTTATTACTATCTCTAAATAATATATCAGCTATGGCTAACAAATAGCTTTACTGTAGTCTAATAGCTACTTATTATCATAACTGAAATAAATTAGAAGATTGCTAATTCATGTGCTCAAATATGAGCAGCTAAGATGGGAAAGATGAATGAGATTTCCGATTTACCTATTTTGCTAAGGAATAAACAGATATATCATAACAATTAATGTGTCTGGTACTAATTAAAAACAATGTTTGCAATGACCATTTCCAATGTAAAATTACATTGGAGTAGCTCATATTGGAGTAACTAGGGAGGCTTTCAAATGTATGAGATAATTTTTTGCTTTCCTTTCCCTTGTTTCCTCCTCCTCCTTTATGCTTATAATTCCTATCATCATTACCATTAGCTATATACAAGGTAGCATTACTTTATAGAGCATGAGGAGTTATTTTAAAAACAGTTTTTATATAGTACTCTATCTCAAATTACATAGTAATTTAACTTAATAATTGCAAAAACTATTTAGCATGTATGAAGGAAAACAGTGTATTAAGTATTTTCTGCAGCTGAATAAATGAGTAGAAGCATTAGGATGGACACTGGGGCAGGAAGGGGGGTTTAACTAAAGGCAGAAGTTTAGTTGATAAAGGGTAGCTGCACATTGCTGCATACCATATTATAAAAATAAAATATCCAGTGTGAGAGCAGGTCTTTAGCAAGTGCATTATGACATCAAATGAATTATGAGAAACTGTGCAAGCTGAGGGTTTTCTAACCTTGAATTGACTACTACTTCTACCACAAAGCCTTCAGTTTACACTGATCGGTGGCAGATCTGTGGCTCTCCGGTGTTAGGAAACAGTGGATAGAAGATTAGTAGACCTAATCAGTATGGAATAGTTTCTTTAGTAGCATTAGCCCTACTTAAAATTCTGATTTTCTCAGGAGAAGATATCAGAAGCAGAAAAGCAAGAAGAGGATAGGAGGTGATCTCTTCTGGGAAGAAGGGAATGCTATTGTAATCTCACAGAAACATCAAGGAATGAAGAAAGCAGACTGTTCCAGGAAGTTATCTCAATGGCTATTTTTTTTTTTTCTTGTAGAATTCAAAGGCAAACAGCTTTTATCTAGATGCAATTGTGTCTCAGTTCAACCTGCTGGACTAATTATATCTTAAACAGGACTGATACAAAACATGTGGAAGTTCAGGAGTGTTTTCATTGATTTTAATTGGTTTGGATCAACTTTCAAAAACTCAACAGTACTTCCCAGCTGACAAGCAAATGGCTCATTACCTCTCACCAGCCACAGTCCAGCTCCCTATTTAGCATTTTATTTTTATTTTGCAGTAAAAAATACTTGATGTTGACAATAAATCCAGAAAGCTCTCATTACACAGAGACTAAGGGGAGAGGAATCTCCTCTCTACGGCTCTGCCACTCAGTTTCTTTAGTTGCATACTTAAGAGCTCTGTTAACATCCTTGTCAACATCCTTGTTGGGTAGAAACTCCACTGAGTAAACCTGAAAGGAGGATACTGTAATGTTGTCTGAAATCCATTAAAAATACATCTCCAAATTTTCACTTGAAAGTTCGAGAAAACTGTAAACTTGCTCTCAAACAAATTCAGGTTTGAATTCATTGAAGCTACTCAGAGGGCTTAATATTTATTACTTTTACTACTTCATATTACATAATTTTGAAATTTCAAGGGGAAGAAATAAAACTACCATTAAAAATTCTCACAAGCTTATTCAGTCATTATTTCTACTTGTCAAATTGGCTAGGCACATAGAATATTAACACTCAGAAGATGAATCCAAATCAGTTCAACCTATTTATCTGTTCAAATGATAAGATTAGATCAGTAGATAGGGCACCCAAAAATACCTGCCTAAAAGCAGTACTTTCTCCTAGTTAGTCAACTAGGAGAAATATTTATAAGTTGATGAAAGAAATTATCAGTAAGACATAAAAGATAAAGAAATAAAATAATAATTATAATAACACTTCCACATCCACAGAAAGTTCAGGCTCTAGACCTTTGAATATATAGTTCAGAAGGAAGAGGCATAGCCAGAAGGGAATCCAATCCTTATTGGTCTGAAATAAAAATATTTAAAGAATCTCAGATGCAAAGGCAACACTAGTAATGTAATATTTTTAGGGAATCAACTCAAGAAGTCTAGTGGCAATGAATTATTTCTAGAGGTGAATGAGGAGATAAATATTTATTCTTTCAAGTTACTTGGAATTCAGCTTTAGCTGAAGCAGGTTCTCCCATTTTTCCAAAAAAGAGGACATGTCTTCCTACTAATGAGGCTCTTTTTCACACTGAGTGATTACTTTCAGTGCAAACCCAGGAAACCACTCTGCTTTAAAAAAAAAAAAAAAATGTCTCAATTAAATAAAATTCGCTGTCTTTACCATCTGTGAAAGCAAGTTGATTTTCACAATTATATGTATATATGTGTATGTGTGTATGTGTATATGTGTGTGTGTATATATATAGGATACTAAATCTTTCTGAAGGAATGTGTTTAATATTCAAATGAATAACAACCCTGTCAGGCTGTCAGAAAAACGTGAAACACAGTAACCTGCCAGTGTTCTGTCCTCCAATCTGGCAGTTAGATGTATTTATTTATTTTTACATCTCCCCTGCTTTCCATTCAAACATTCATTTTACTAAAAATTTCCGATTCTCCAAGTTTTCCAAGTGCTCTCAACTTTGGCTTGCATTATGTAGCAGCATAACTGCCGCCAAAACACTGAGCTCCATCAGTCTGATTGGTGACTAGGACAAATATGGAATTTAATGGTGGATAACTGACTTTGGTGCAATTTCATCAACCAGACAGTGATAAACTGCTTTCTCTCTTGCAGGTACACTTTTTAAGAAAAAAAAAAAAATGCATTGATTTTTTTTTCATCAGATAGACATATTAACTAGCAAGACACAATGCATTCTTCTGTCTGCATGAGCATTCTGAGTAGCGATTGATTTTTTGGCTCTACAGGAAAATAGCCACTATTGAGTGATAAACTGAGGAAGGAGAGGGCTGTGCTTCTTGCTCTGATGCCACAGGACTAGAATCAACATTCACGAAAAATAAAATAAAGAAAGATAGCAAGATTCTTTTTTTGCCCCAAGATTTTTGATTTATGAGCATAGAAATCTATAATGGGAAATTAGACCATTAGCATAATTAAAAAGGAAAATACATTTGATTGCATCTATTAATAAGAGTAACTGGGTAATACAGCCAACTCAGGCCCCTTTGTGACTGATCATTAAAGATCCCATGGCACTGTTCACAATGGTAGGAGTTATCCTCCCTATCCTTACCAAATTCAATCACAAGTTATAGTTCTTTTCTATCTATCTGTTTTACCTGGATAAGACTTTACTTTTCATTTCCTGTACAAAATTATAGTATAATGTTTCTGTGTGCTATTAAATAGCTGCAGTTTTCCACCCTGAGAATTGCCATATCAGATGAAATGATTTCTGTATTACAGATATGACATAGTACTATCACAGGCCTTTGAAAGTGATTTGTAAAAGCTTTGTTCACACATAACTTTTTTCACAGAGAAACAATTTTTCACTAGAAACTATTAGAAATAGCCAAATGTTAGGCATATAGCCTGTATTTGGCCTATATGTCCCAAATATGTTGACAATTACCTGGCCTGCGGATGTGACTCCAGGACTTGAAAGCTACCTACAGATTCTGAGTCAAGTTTATGCTAAGTTATTTGGATTGAGATAAGTTAAAGGAACTTCTCTCTAGGATGGTATTGCAGCATGAATAGAGTCATGGTCATAAGGAGTGTTATTATGCCATGCATATGTATATGCACAATAGTGGGAAAAAATATTCACTTCTTTACCAAAAGTTTAAAGTAATTGAATAACAAATACATTTTTTAACACATTACTAATTAAACTTCAGTAAGTTCTCTTTTACATTAAAAAAGTTCATTATCACTGAATATATTCAATTGTCATTTTATTAATGCTGAAATAAATGATTTCTTGAGATGCTTATAAATTATTAGCTAGAATAATTTCTCAGATGGTTCCATATCCTTTTGTTAATAGGGATGCTAAAGAAAGATCAAATGACATTCACTCTCTGCATTTCCTATTCAGTATTCTCAAGTACAGCTTTCTCCATGGAGTGGAGTTTGGGATGGAGAAAGTAATTATATGTAATGTATATATATAGGGGAAGCTAAGCTTGGATTTATACTGTGGGATCCTTATGGTTCATTTTGGAGGGATATTTAAAAAAAACTTTGCACAAGATTATTCAGCTTCTTTATGTGGCTCTGTTTATTTGGACTCTGCAGTAGCTGTATAAGAAGCATTAATGTGTGAAGGTAAACAAGACAGATTTATGCATACAGCCCTTCCTGCTTATACTACTTGCTCTGATATATTGCAGTTATCAACAGAAAAGCATTATGTACCACACTAATTGGGTCTCTCCTTAGGATCATTATTACTATTAGTGTTGTAGCAGCATAGGAAGACAGAGCTGTGGAGTCCATTATACTGGGTACTGTACCAATGGTAATGGTTCAGGAAGTCTTTTGGATTTAAGAAAATTTGGATTTAAGCAGAATCAAATAAATGATGACAGTGAAGTTGTCATCTTGCAAATGAGACCTATTTATGTCTGCTACTCTCTATCTTTAAGAGAGACTTCTGTGACTAGTAGTTGCTCTTATTTGAATTCACAGCATCAGAAGCAGCTAAATTTCCTCTTCATTTTTGAAAGAATCTATTGACTATCTGCCCTATGAGCAAATGGTGAGAGAGCTGGGTCTGTTCAGCCTGGAGAAGGGAAGGCTGAAGGGGGACCTGATCAGCGTGTATATATACCTCAAGGGAGGCAGTGAGGAGGAGGGGGCTGGCCTCTTTTCAGTGGTGGACAGCAATAGGATGAAAGGAAACGGCCACAAGCTGAGGCACCAAAACTTCCACAGGAACTTAAGGAAACATTTTTTGACAGTGAGGGTGACAGAGCCCTGGCACAGGCTGCCCAAGGAGGTTATGGAGATCTTTAAAATCCGCTTGGACGCAGCCCTGTGCCACATGCTCTGGGTGACGCTGCGTGTGCAGGGGGGTTGGACTAGATGACCTCTGAGGTCCCTTCCAACCTTAAGCACTCTATGATTCTATGATTCTATGACTATCCTTTAACACTACCTACACTTCAGTCTAATAAACGTGTTATGATAGAATTAATACTTGGAACTCACCTGCTCACCTACAACATCAGTGCCCACAGTGGCACTTAGAATGGTCTGTCTAAAATCACTTGCATATTGATATTCTGGTAGATTTTGCCCACTTCTAATGTATAAATGATTACTTATTGGTTATTTTAATAACTAATATATGTTAATTAAATCACTTTAAGACATTGATTAGTAAAATATAAGGAAGCAGAAACAATCTAATCTGATAAGTTACATAAAAAGACTGATTCAGATGTATCTTCAAACCACACCTCATATCTAGTTTAGAAACTTAAGAAAAGTAATACTTTAAAGTACTTCACAATACTCTGGTAATACTCTGTAATATTCTGACATAATAGCAACATATAATAAGTTGCTATTAATATAAATATAATAATAGCATTCTGACATAACAGCAACATTTAATAGCATAATTGTTCAACACAGCTTTTTCTTAAGAAAAGAGGCAGAACATGGGCAAAGGGCAAGGTGAAGTTAGGTGTAAGGTCTTTTGGGTTCAGAGGGTGGTATGAGTTCATATATGAGTTCATATATATGAGTTGGATTCAGAGGATGGTGTTGGATTCAGAGAACAGTAACAACACTAATGGGCCTTTCCTCAGGCCCATTATTTGTGAATACTTTTAATAGAAGAGATTATGTAGATGTTATATAATTTTACTTCTAGAAATTAGTCTCTCAACAGAGAAACACTCAGATCTTTTTGCTTTCCTGTGCAGTGCTATTGAGCGTTCATCCATGTTTTGGAAATCTCTTAAGCCTGAATCTACTTCTATTCCTCCCAAGCCCTAAGCATAGAAACCGATGAACACTGAAGTAGATTAAAAGTTAGTTATAAAAATAAAGTGTTTGTCTTGGGTACAAAGCATATTATTTCTAAAGGCAGGAGAATATTTTTTTCCCTATAATTATACTTGTCACTTTCCGCTCATTTCATTTGATGAACCATCATGGATTTGATGCAGTTGATACATTAATACAGATTGATAAAGAAAAGATGAAATACTTCTAATATGTAGATTTTTTTTTACTATATTTAGTTCATAAGTATTAAAAAATAATAGACAAAAAAAAAGACAAAAATAGAAAAAGTCATATGCCTTTCTTATGAAGGTTTTAGATCCTTACAGGTATGTTTGAAATAATATTATAGATTATAGAAATAGAATTGTACTGCCTCATATATTAATTCTAACTAAGACTTCAATCATTATAAATAATAAATTAAATTGTTTTATATCATACCTACCATATGTTATTAAAAAAAAATAGTTTGGGCTATGTAGAGAAGCACACTCAACAGTAGGCTAATAATTCTGTTACTTGATTCTTTCTGTGGGATTATAATGGGGAGTGGTTGCTCTTGCCCCGTTAGGAGGCTTTCTAGATGCTCAGAAGAAGCCTCTTCCCTTGCTCTGAGAGTGCAGCAGCTCAGAGCTCAACTACAAGCATTTTCTCCCAGTAATGTTTCTCTTTTTTAAAATACTCAAACCTTGGTTTTCCAGATATACACCACTGTTGTAAATGCAACATCTGTCAAGTATTTCCTAGTAATCACTAGATACTTTGCTATGGTTCCAGTTAGATAATTCAAGATTATGCTCTGAATCTTTCTATAGAAAACCAAGCACAATTACCTGAAGAGCTTGACCCAAGATTAACATCTAGCCACTAATAGAAACCATTAAGCTAGATCTGGGAAGATGAAATAAACTCTTTAGTTTATAGTGAAAGTAAAGCTAGTAACAGGTCAGATTAACACGTTCTCCGCTAGTTTACCTCTCTCAATTAGCTGTGAGAAATGAAATGATCTCTGGCAGAAAAGGCTTATGCTTATATGATGTTATTCTTGCAAAACTGTATATTTGCAATAGTAATTATTTGTTTGAAAGGCAAAAAAAAAAAAAAAAAAAAGATTATATTGAATATACTACATCTGGGAATTTGGAACATTTCAAATGTTCCAACACACTTGGAATTTGTTACTCACATACTCACAACGAATGCAGGAAGTCAGCTGATCAGAGTTGACACAAGTTATAGGCTGACACAAGTTATAGGCTGAATCCCATCAGAAATCTTAATTCTTTCCTCTTCACTTTCTCTTTTCTCCTTTTAGTGTTTCAAGTGAGGAAAACTCACAGAATTGACTTATTACTAGAAATAAACTGGAAAATTCCACTTTATTTGGATAGGAATCAGTCTTTTAGAGCAATTTGCCTAGCATATCTTAGCCCTTTCCTTTCCCTAATGGATTCCATAATTAGCAGTCTTCAATCAACACCAATTTCAGAAAAACACAGACATGAGAATTAGACATGGAGCAGCATGTACTTCAATAACGTACACCACTCTTTCAGAGAAATGTTTAAATATCTGCAGGAAGTTAGACAACCAGAATATATATACATATATAGACAGATAAATAGGTGTATATGTATATATGTATGTATGTATTCATTTTTAAGACACAATTGGTCTGAACATACATTAGCATGTATTTAAGAAGATATATTGTAAAAATGCTAGACCACTTGAGGATGGAATTCAGTTTAGCACTAGATAGTTTGAGAGTTGAGCAATATTCATAGACTTCTGGCTAAAAACCAACAATATTCTACCTTTAGAGTTATTTTTCTTTCCCCATGTGTGGCTTTCAGACTGCAATTACTTCTTGTATGCTGAACAGTTCAACAAAGAGCAGCAGAAGCACATTCCAGATTCTTCTGATGCAAATACTATGTTTCTATGTGTCACTCCTATCACTTGCTCCCATCATGTTAACTTCACTCAAGCCTTTATCCCCTAACAGACCGTCTCCTCCTTTTCCTAATAATACCTTTTACCTTCAGTGTCCCCCAAAATACCACTGGAGGCCAAGGTCTATGGCTAGTCCTGAGGGCTGGACTTGCTGACTCCAGCCTCCCAGCTGGACAACCAATGAGCAGAGAAGGATGCAATAATTGTTGAGTCTAAGATGAAGGTTTCACCTTAGAAAGGACTTCAGTTTCCCAGTTCACCTTTACTCCTAACTGTACACAAGCCTTCCTCCCCTTGTCCTTACCTCTGTTATGAAGCAACATGAGCATTACACAAAGTATTAGTGGTGTCTGGTAGAATATATTCGTGTCTGTATGACCAATTATTATAGAGAACTTAAGTTTACAAAAAATATGTAACAAAATGCACATGTAGTGAATGTGTATAGAAATAATAGAGGTAAGGTAAAATACAATAGTGAACTACTTTGCTGTATACCTCCCAGACTGACTTCATTACAAAGAGGAATTTCATTATATGGGTTGTTCAGCAAATACTGCTGCTGCCCTCTCAGGCAATATACATATACATATATATATATTATTCCATCAGACATACAAGTATTCAGTAGTAAAAAACAACGACTTATAAATGAATTATTTTAATGAAAATCAAAAATCCATTTCATAACATATTCAGCAAATACTATCTAAGCAGGTTTCCTATCTGTGCATATGTATTTAAATACTCCAGGAACTTGAGTTCTTTAGTTTTTAATAAGACTACTTAGAAAACATATTTTCATTCAATTGGTCAGATTAGTTAATATGAAAAGAATATTAAGATGTATGCATACCTGTTTTGCGTGGGGGGGGTGGAGAAACAAGAACTTAGGACACATCACAGAAAGAAAATACCAATTTTCAACTGCCTAGGACTCACACATATCTAGATTTCTGTATGTTTAGTGGAGGTATTTTCCTGATCCTGAACTGCCCTACTCAGCATGGAAATACTGCTGTAAGCTGTTGAATAGTTAGAAGACTTTGACTGAAACAAGCAAAAATACCTGCAAAGGGAAACGCAAGCAAAGCATACATCTTTTTTTCTACTGCCCACTACAAAAAAATTTTGCTTTCATAGATCTGTAAAGGTGCAAGAAAACACAAGAAAACATCACATTAAATGTTTGTATCATGATTATGCATTATTACAAGTTGTGCTAAGATAATATATTCATACATATAAGAAAAAGGTGTTTGACATTCTTTTTAGCAGAAATCTAATCTAGCAGAATCAGATGCATCTATAGAAAGGAAAAGAATATTTCAGTTGAGGTAGGAGGTAGGGTAAAGTCTTGACAACCAACACATTCTAGAATTCTGTTTTAACATAAACAGAGAGGTGAAACACGAAGCTAATGACAGTAAAGAGAACCTATCTAGTAAAGGAACAAAAATTATATCTCTAAAAGAGGAAAGAAGCTATTTGTGGGATTTTTTTTTTGTTGTTGTTTAAAATTGCATTTCATTACATGTTTAGAGGTAGAAAACATATCTTTTTAAATCACTTTAATATGTCTCAATTTTGAATGGATACAGAAAAATAAAGTATATCTTTGCACTGCATTGTGAAACTCCTAACATTTCAGCACAGATATAGTAACTTTTTGCATATTTGAATTCAGCTATTTTTTGATGAAACCACAAAAACCTTTAATATAGTAAAACAAATTTCTTAAAAAAAAATTACAAATAATAAGATTAAAATACAATAGGACCTTATAATTTTAAACATACCACCCATTGTTTTTCTATATCTTAGGACTGCAAAAGAAAACACTTAGAGAAATAAAGCAACAAGAAAAGCATCTGGGAGCAAAATGACACAGAAATCATCATCACACAGGACATCACCAGACCTACTGAATCCTTATTCTGTCACTTTAGCAGTGGAAATGCTTTATTAAGGAGTTTGGATCAGCATGTGATATCAGAGGTTAGCTTACTGCTAGAAACACACCTTTAAGTTTCACCTCCACCCCAGGTGTGCTACTACTTTGACGCACATGGTTTAATAATATTCTGACCTGAATACAGTCAATGAGACATTTGCCTCTGACTTCAGGAGAGCCAGGATTTCATGTAGTGAGATGATAGTGCAATTTAGATTAGTCTTGTTATCAGAAACTGATTTAAAAGTCAGTAAAGTCAAAGGGAACTGCATTGAACTAAGATTAGTGAAATTTTATCAGGTTTTTAAAGTTTTTCTAGGAGGTAGAGGCTGTTTCGCTCTAAATGCTGACTAATGTCAAGTTTGATGAAATTAGGAGATACCTCTTAACTTTTCTCAAATATAACTTTAGCATAGCATAGCATTAACTTGATGGGGTATCAAAGACTTCTGCCTACCTTCTGCCACTATGTTAGCTGAAGCAAAAACATTTTTGAATGCTGTTAGTATATTTGTCATATATTAGAACTGAATGTTCCTTGATGTTCTAATATATAATTTACTAAAGTTTCATCATTAGATCTCAGTAAGTGGTTACTTCATTTGTGTGCAAAGAAAATTTTAGAAAGCTAATGCACTGTTCTAAGTTATCTATTGCATTTTTGTACATGATATATGTATACATACACACATGATGTACATATATAGAATCATACAATCATAGAATGTTTAAGGTTGGAAGGGACCTCAGAGGTCATCTAGTCCAACCTTCCTGCACACGCAGGGTCACCTAGAGCACGTGGCACAGGGCTGCATCCAAGCGAGCTTTAAAAATCTCCAAAGAAGGAGACTCCACATCCTCTCTGGGCAGCCTGTTCCAGTGCTTTGTCACCCTCACTGTCAAGAACTGTTTCCTTAAGTTCCTGTGGAACTTTTGGTGCCTCAGCTTGTGGCCGTTTCCTCTAGTCCTGTCACTGGCCACCACTGAAAAGAGGCCAGCCCCCTCCTCCTCACTGCCTCCCTTGAGGTATTTCTATGCACTGGTCAGGTGCCCCCTCAGCCTTCTCTTCTCCAGGCAGAAGAGGCCCAGCTCCCTCAGGTTTTGCTCACAGGGCAGATGTTCCAGGCTCCTGATCATCCTCGTAGCCCTGCGCTGGACTGTCTCCAGCAGCTCCACATCCCTCTTCTCCTGGTGAGCCCAGAACTGGACACGGTCTCCAGATGTGGCCTCCCCAGGGCTGTGTAATGGGGGACGATCACCTCCCTCGACCTGCTGGAGACGCTCTTCTTAATGCACCCCAGGATCCCATTGGCCTTCTTGACCACCAGGGCACACTGCTGTCTCATGGCCATCTTGTCATCCATCAGACACCGAGGTCCCTTTCTGCGGAGCTACTTTCCAGAAGGTCAGTTGCCAGCCTGTACAGGTGTTCAGGGTTATTTCTCCCCAAGCACAGGACCCTGCACTTGCCCATGTTGAACTTCATGAGATTTCTCACTGCCCAGTCCTACAGTCTGTCCAGGTCCCTCTGGATGGCAGCACAGCCCTCAGGGCTACCATCTATTCCTCCCAGTTTGGTATCATCGGCAAACTTTCTGAGGGAGCACTCCAGCCCTTCATCCAGGTTGTTAATGAATAAGTTGAACAGGACCGGACCGAGAACAAACCCCTGGGGGACACCACTAACTACAGGCCTCCGACTGGACTCCACACCACTGACTACCACTCCCTGCACTCTGCCACTGAGCCAATTCCTAATCCATCTCCCTGTCCACTCGTCTATCCCACACTTCCGACCCTTGCTTAGGAGGATGTTGTGAGGGATGGTGTCAAAAACCTTGCTGAAGTCCAGATAGATGACATCAACTGCTCTGCCCTCATCTATCCAACTAGTCACTCCTTCATAGAAGGCAATCAGGTTAGTCAAGTATGATTTCCCCTTGGTGAATCCATGCTGGCTACTCCCGAGCACCTTCTTCTCCTCCACGTGTCTGGAGAGAGCAGCCAGGATGAGCTATTCCATCTCTTTTCCGGGGATGGAGGGGAGGCTCACCGGCCTGTAGTTGCCTGGGTCCTCCTTCTTGCCTTTTTTGAAGACCGGAGTGACTTTGCCTTTCTTCCAGTCCTCCGGCACCTCCCCCATTCTCCAGGACCTTCCAAAGATGATGGCGAGCTTCTTGGCTATGACATCTGCCAGTTCCCGCAACACCCTGGGGTGCATCCCATCAGGGCCCACAGATTTGTGGGTGTCGAGTTTCCTTAGGTGTTCTCTGACCCACTCTTCCTGTACCAAGGAACGCAAGCCTTCCTCTCTCCAGCTCACCTCTTGTGTCCCTAGGGCCTGGGATTTTAGAGGGCTGCCCCTGACAAACACTGAGGCAAAGGTGGCATTTGGCAACTCTGCTTTCTCCATGTTTTCCGTAACAAGGGCACCCACCCTGTTCGCCAGCAGACCCATGTTTTCCCTGACCTTCCTTTTGCTGTTAATATATTTGAAGAAGTTCTTCTTGTTATTTTTAACATCTCTTGCCAGATTCAATTCCAACAGTGCCTTAGCTTTCCATGTAGCATCCCTGCATTCCCTGACAACATTCCTGTATTTCTCCCAAGGGGCCTGTCCTTTCTTCCACATTCTGTATACTGCTTTCTTCTGCTGGAGTTTTGCCAGGAGCTCCCTGCTCATCCACGCAGGTCTCCTGCCCCCTCTGCCTGACTTCTCACGCTCAGGGATGCACTGTTGCTGGGCATGGATGAAATGCCACTTGAAAACTAACCAGCTCTCATGGGCACATCTTCCTTCTGGAGTCCTAGTCTATGGAATCTTTCCAAGCATGTCTCTCTCTCTCGCTATATATATATATATATGTGTGTATAAATTATGAAGTGACTGTATATTAATATTCTGAGCTATTCAAGTGGCAAGGAATACTTGAAGGCTGTTAGAAAATTTATATTTAATGTATTTTTGCTAGAGAAATCATGCTATCCACTAAGTAAGAGTAAACGCATTTCCATGAAAACCACCTGACATTAAAAACACTCTCAGCTACAAATAAAATGGTTGGGAGCTTTGTCCCACAGAAAAGACTTATTAAGGAATGTGACAACTGAAATGAACAAATCCAGGCACTTAACATTTTGATGACACCTTGACATCTGTGAGACATAGTAAATATAAGAAGAATATAACATTGCTCTAAAATTTAATTGATTCTTAACTTATACACTGCTCAGCACAATGGACTTTGGCCATTCCTGGAGGTTTCTTGGCTGTACTGCACTGCATGTGTTAAGTTATAATAAAGATAATAACAGCTATGCACACTGTAAACATCCATCATATAATTAATCCAGAAAGTAAATATCACTATACTTTTATGAGTAATAAAACTTGCAAATATGGTAATCTTATTAGTATAGTGAAAGGCAGAATTTAAATTCCATGGAGAATGAAATCAAGGTGATTTATTTTCAGATTGAAAATAATCAAATTAGTTTGATTTTCTTCTGCTCAACTAAATTTATGTTTTCCCTTCCTGAACTTTGTGATAATTAAATGAGCTAAAATTCCAGTCACAGTGAGTTTTCAAATGAATTATAGAACTTATCGTTAGTTTTAGGGCTCTGGAAATGCTTTGGCTTCTGGTTGTTGGAGATTTTTTGGTTGTTTTCAGATTTCTAAGTGTTTTTCACTTTTTCAAGATTCCATTCTTCCTTCCACAATGGTCTTGGTTACTCCAAGATTTGACTTCCTATTTGAAAATGAATGGGCAGAGAAAGTTGATTTGAAAAGGAATGGGTAAAATTCTACTTATGCAGTGTCATTTGATGAGACTTGTGTCAGAAGAATGGTTGAAAGAGTGTTCATTACCAATCTTAATTTTCTTCAGTTCGCCAAAATTGGCAGTTGTTTTCGGGAAGGAAAGTATTGTCTTTATGTGCCACTACAATAGACACAGTAAAGGTATTCCTAACCTTGCACAAGAGTATTGATGCCTTCCAAATATAAAAGGCTTGAAGAATCTCTTTTGTTTAGGAAACTCCTTACAGGTGGATCATTACAATGTGCAAAACTTCCTGTGTTTTAATTCATATCCATAATCACTCAAGAAATAATTCTAGTTTTGTAAGATATAGCAGGAGGAAACAATAGAGATAAATTATTGATAAGTTATTTTTGAAAAGGGCAGACTCGCAACATGTTTTTGAAATTCACGTACCTTGATAATTTAGGTAAATGATTATGTTTTAGTCACTAACAAATGAATTTAAATTCATATTCAAAGTGACTTCCAAAATCAATGGGAAAACTTAGAATGGTCATGCATTAAGTAATGACTAATCATTAGTCATGTACATTAAAATTATATAATTATATATATATATATATATAAAATTATATAATTATAGTCTTAACGGGGTAAAATATGCCTAAGAAGAACATTTCAGAACATTTCAGAATATTTCAGAATATTTCAGAATATTTCAGAATATTTCAGAATTAAGTAATGACTAATCATTAGTCATGTACATTAAAATTATATAATTATAGTCTTAACGGGGTAAAACATGCCTAAGAAGAACATGATCAAATCTGCTTAAAATTGATATATAATTAAGTGATTTTCTGCATTGTAAGTTATTGCAAGTCATCTTAGCTTGTGCTCCTTGCATTTGCTTATTACCTTTTATTAATGTTAATAGCTTTCCATGAATACAAAAGATGGACAATAACATTTCCACCAAAAATATGTTATAAAGTACAATATTTGACTGAAATTTAGGTTTTAAAATTTATCATTTAAATCTTAAATGATGATATATTTATAAGCTTTTCTTTTTTTTCATAATGTACAAGCATTATATGGATGCTCATATGAGTTATATCCCAGGAATAACAGAAAAAGGAAAATCATTTTCAGTATGATCCAAGAGAGCACAAGATCTTTCTTGAGAGATTTACTTCACTAATGCCTGGCACAGACTGCACACATCATCTTTATATGGCACTTACATCCAGATCTCAAGATTTATTCAGGCTAGTTAGCTGTCTGTAAAATCAATGCAAGAGATTTGCCCCAAAAGAAGCTCAAAGTTTAAATATCATGCCTCTTACCCTTAATCTCTATGAGAAGACTCCTCTAAAAATTGTATATTCAGTTTGATATTATAATCTTTTCCCCCCTCTATGGTCAGAGAAAAGAAGCAAGTGAAAAGGAATTTGTTTGAATTTCCATTGATTAGCCCCAGAGATGATTCTAAATAATCCTTTTGGTTTTGTTGTTGAATATTCTTACTAAAAAATAGGACAAATCTCATCCTCGATGCTTTACTTTGCAACTGCTAACCAAAGATAGCATGACTTCCCCACCTCTCAGCAGCATTCTAAGAAATGCTTCACTAAAGACAGAGATGGGCTTGGGAGATCTATAAAGTCTATATAAACTGCTTACATACCTCAGGCAGAGAGGTGTTTATAAAGCACTGGCCTACACAAGAACCCCAAAGTCACTGCACAAAGAAGACATAGACAAAGACATTAGTCTCCAAAGTATTTGAGGAAGAAACTCTAGCATTTCTCCTCAGGAGAAAAAAAGCCTACTTTCTCCTTCCCTGAGTTCACTCTCAATAAAGAAGTCAGCATATGGCTGTACAGTCTAAATTCTATGATGCCTATAACATTATCCTTATGGGTACTAGCAATTAATGGATCATGTGCCAATTATCAGAAAATGCTAGTAGCTGTTTTGCAGGTTCTGAGTACATCTTCTAAATCTATTTTATTACTGATTTACACTGTCATGACCCCTTTCCACATTTCCCCCTCCTAAATTCTTTTTAATTTTCATTTTTTTAGGGTTTATATTAATCTAAATAGAAACATAAAGCTGTGATTGTAACAAAAGAAAAATTGATTAGATATTAGAGAAATATAAAAATAAATTCTCTGGAATAGGCTGGCCAGAAATGTTGTGGGAACTCCATCCTTGGGAGTATTTGAACTGGATATGGGCCTAAGCAACCTGCTACAACTGGATGGTTGGAACTAAGTTCAAAGCTAGCTCTGCTTTGTATTGAGACTTAATCAGATTAACTCCAGAAATCCCTTCAAACTACATTATTTTAGGATTCTGTATTTCTGTTCTTCTAAATTGTTAATGTGTTATTTGACATAGCTGGTCCATATCAAACAAAAAATGATGAGAAAATGTAGATAATCTTTTAGATGAGTCTTGCCACAAGTAGACACTTTTAATGTCACCTGCTTTGCATCTAGTGACCCTGGAAATCCAGAACTAAATATTACAAACATCTCTGCTTTACTTGAGTACAGCATGGATATCATAAAATAATTATTTACATCTTGTTTCACACAACCATGTTGTCAGATTCTGCCTCAGAATACTATATTTTAGACATATCAAAGCAGTATTTTTTTCCTTACAGACCCCCAAAATCCTAAAATTTTTAATTCTTACTTCATTTGTTCTGAAGTAAAAATTTGGTGAAATTTTGGGAAATAAATATAAAAAAAAAAGAAAAAAAATCTGTTAAAGATTATTTTTTCCTAGCTGCAGAATATGTAAAATGAATAAATGCTAAATATTCTTGAATTTTGTTGAAGATATAATAATTTCCCTTTCGTGTTTACCAACTGATGGCAATTTTACATCTGCTTTGTGCAGGATTCTGAACTTTTCAAAACACAGAAATTATGAGAAATATTAATAAGCTTTCTAGAAGGCTTTATTTCACATGAAATCATTGTTAAACTGGAAGTAATGTTTAAGTCTGAAATTAAATAAAAAACAAACAGTACAAAGGCAGAGACAACAGAATCTAATGCAAGAAAGTAGAATGTATTTAGAATACTGATTAAACTGCAATTTAAAATGCCAAGGAGTTTATTCCCTCACAGTGATTAAGGTCAAAAAATTGTTAACTTTTCAGACTGCTTTTTTGTATATGTCTAAAATAACCGTTGTCTAAGGTTTAGATACTTGTGCTCCCCTTTTCAGGGTTGCATTTAAAAATTTAAAGCTGACAAAAAAAATACAAAGAAACAAACAAACAAAAACTTTTTTTTATTATTTTCCTATATCATACACTTTTTGTTATTCTTATAGCTTTATGGTTCTAGGCAAAACTTGATGGGGTCATTATTGAATCAATCGCTGTAGAAGAGTTCCTTTTACTCTCTATTGTCGTTATTTATCACATTTTTTTTCCCTGAACAATTTGAAGGTCATCGGTGCAAAGCAAAGATTCCAGAGACCAAATTGTCTGAAAGTGATTCCTGATGGAAATTTACCCAAAGAAATAAGTGTTTTTTCTCTGCAAAACACTTGAAACACTATTGAGGTGCTTTAAAGTAGGACTGAAGAAGTAAGAAATATGACATTGAAAATCAGAAACACTTTAAAGAATGAGATGACAATAAAAACACTGTTCCAAAATCAGGAAACATAGTAGACAAGAATAAAATACCATCTTCATCTCAGCAATGAAAAAAATAACAGAGAGAAAATAAAAATAATAATAAAAATCATAATAATAAAAAACAGGATTTATATTGATTTTTGCCTATGAAGTTCCTAACTGTGCTAAGGGAAGGCATAATGGAAAAAACACACCATTAATGAGGCATTATGAAGGACTTTAAAGAGGAAAGTTACTCTCACAATTGTATAAACCCATTGCCAATGGAACTAGTAATATTTTTAATGGGGATGCCTGGATGATAAGAGTTTTAATAAATATTTATTTTCTTTTATCACTTAAGTATGCTTTATTACTTTCAAATTCATTAGTAACAGGAGACTATTTCAAATATAATGTATAAGAAAAAACATATATTTTTGTATAACGACACCTTTTAATCAACAAGTAGAGATGATTCCTAACTGAAGATATCTCTGGGTCACGGGATTGTTTATCTTTAAGGAAAAGTAGGTAAATTTCTGAAAAGAGGAAAAAAAATCCATATTCTTTCAATATTCAAGAGGTAATCATCATGTTTTTGTAACAATAAACTGAGTTATTGTCATTTTATTTAGGTGTAGTTTTTATGTTGCTTTTTCAAAACACAGATAACATGAAGACTTGCTGTCTTTTCTGTGTCTGTGAGACTTCCTTGTGAACTATGTCAATGATATAAATGAAGGTAGGAAATACCTCCAGCTTTCCCAGGAGCCAGCATGCTGTGAAAAGTCTGACCTCAGTTTTGCTCCAGGTAGCAGCCCTTAAATGACATCAGAGTCCATATTAAAGGAATGAAAAGTGGACTGACAGATCATACAAAAAGACCTTAAATTAGAAATCAAATGCCTCCTACTCCTCCCCACATCGCATGAGCACATTTTTATTTGGGTTTTGTTGCCAAGGTATATTGCTTTTCTCTTGGTGTCCTGAATGTATACAACTAATAGCCCATAAAGGTTGTCTGGCACAAAAGTAAATGGCAAAGAATTAAGAAGATATGGCAGGTCTATAGGATTCAGCTTCATACATGAATGAATTCTATCCTGGGAAGCAATTACCCTGTAAAGGATTTAAAGGCTGTGATGGTTAGGCAACTAAGAGGAGTTCCAGGGGAATAAAGCTGCACAAAGGGCTAGAGATGGATGGATACACAGAGTAATAAGAGGGATGGGGGGGGGGATTCTGCCTCAGCCTGTGGCATCACTAAGACTGCTGTCTTAGTGTTACACTGCGTACTGTTACACTGCGTACAGTTCTTTTCCCCTTAAGTAATGGCTGCTGAATAATAATGATTAAGCCAATTCAGGGTTTGGGGGAAAAAATCCCATTTAATGAATGTCTTGAGGAACTCATCCATACAATAAAACAAAAATTAAGTGAGATTATTGGATAAGTTTCTTCACACACCTACACACACAAAATTAGAGGATATTAATGAGCTCTTTAGCCTATACAATAGGAACAAATTATAAATTTCAAATAGAAATACATAGAAAAAAAAAGTAACTATCTGGGAAAGTGACTGAAACCTTTGTCTTCTAAAGGTTAAAAAATAGGCAAGGTCTTTCTGAAATATGTGCTTTAATACATGTAACATGTAGGAGTAAGACTAGTCAGTCTAGATCATTTCACATTCTTTGTTTTGGCTTTAACATCTATACACATGAAGACATTTACACATTCAGAATATTTTAGCAGTTAAAATGGATTTTTTTGTAGGAAAAAATGTCCTAAAAAAGAAGGCACCACATTTAACTGAACTGCATCATAGGTGCTAAAGCAGTACTTGTAAGTACAGACTTAACAGTTTCTGGAATAGGCATCAATAGAATGTATGCATGAACATGTCCCAGACTCCTCAGCAAAGTTATTGTAGGATCCTACAACAGCCAACTAAAGGGCAATTCCCTCCCTCCCTCCAGAGCTCCGCAGAAGCCCTGGAGATAGAGATTGATCAGACTTTGTGGGAAAGAACATTCTCAAAGTGTTGTGCTTCTCCTCTTCCAGCCAGTTCCCACTGGCACTCATGCAATCTATGGGGAAAAACAGATCTCCCAGAATTTAATTTAAGGTTACATTTCTGTCAATTTTAAACATTCTATTTTTGTTTTCTATTTTCATTTTGTGTATATTTGAGATGTTATGCAAACAATTTCCAGATTCCAACTTCAGGCTTATGGAAAAAAGTCTAGAATATAAAACTCATTTGAGCATATGTTGGATTTTTAGTTAACAGTATAAGTCCCTCCAAATTCAATAAAAAAAAAAAAAAAAAAAAAAGATGGAATTCCTCATTTTTTTCCTTTCCAAAAGATGATAAAAACTTCTTTTCTATTGCATATATACAAAAAAATGCAGCCTGCTATTCTACAGTGTAGAGACCCAGCACAAAGATTTGCTGAGCCAAGATATAACCTGATCACTGAAAAATGTTGATTTAAAATAATTCCTATTTCCACCATTTTCTTTGCTATACTTTTAGTCCAGATAGAGTACAATCAAGAGTTGTCCGAAAGGGGTGGGGGCTGTGATAGGGGAAAAAGTACCTAGTCTGGCACAGGATGGATGGCAGCAGAGGACTTTTTTATCTTGGCATTCCCACTGAAATTCTCTACTGCAGAATGATGGCCTTAAAGCAAAATAGGTACACGTATTTCTATATATAATTACTTGATATCTATTGTAAGGTATTATTAAGAAAGACTAGGTCTCAGTGATTCTATTATTTGTCCAATGATAGCAACTGGAAACAACACAGCTGAAATATTCACCTAGAGTTCCATTCTTCTAAGTATATGAAACAATTCAAAAAGGAGATGTAAGACACCTAGGAACAAGGGAAATACAAATCATGCAAAAGAAAGCTTAATATGATTATAGGCTATTTTTATTTTCTTTCCCTCTAGTACTGTTGCAGCTTTTTTCTTCTTCTTTTTCCTTAGCACCTGAATTTGGTATTATGCTTCACAACAACTGCTAATTTTTTGTTGTCTTTTTTATGACCACACATTTTTTCATTTTCTTTTAGCCATATTTCCATTTCTTCTTTTAGAAAAGCTAACTCCTTTTCTTCAATTCTCACAGCATCCTATATCTGTGTTCTTTGCTAAGGACAACAGAACTCACTAAGTGAACTCCTCTTTTATGCATACAGCACTCATTTGAACTTTATCATTTCCTTGTTCTGCAGAAGGGTGTTCAGTCTCCTGATAGAAACAAAACAGAGCTGAAAACGCCTGCTAAATTCCGAGTCATTCTCCTTCAGTCCACAGAGCCTTTCTCAGTCCCCAGTTTACAGTAAAATTACATCTTTCTACTTGAAAACACTGGTATTGCCATCCCTACACTGACTTCTCTGAAAGGAGTTAAACCCCAACAAGTCAAAGTTGGGTTGCAACATTGTATACTGGGAGCAGGGATTGGATAAATGGTGGTTTAAGCAAGACCCTTCCCATTAGCATGGATAAGCTGAAAAAAAATCTCTGCGGTTTCCCAGCATCTCACTGAATTGTATCCTGAACACCTCTTTCAATCCCAGACGCGATAAGTAGTTCCCACCTGTAAGCAAGTCCCAAGTACTAGAACAAAAGACCCAAGTCCGAAGTACAAGAACAAAAATCAAGGGTTTCAATCCAGGTATAACATTCAGCAAAAGTTTCCTTTTACGGTTAGTTATCTCCTGAAGCTACACAGATGGAGACAAGAAATATAGCCAGGTCATATTCTTTAAAACTAATATCACATCCACATCATATGTTCTTTCGCTATTAATGTAAAAGAACGTTACATTAATGCTGTTAATGTTAAAGAATCCAAATAGAAATCCTTGACTGGCTCCTAATATTAGGGCTTAATGTCTGAACTGTTATGATATTCTGTAACTATATAAAAATTAGAAAAGCAAATACGTAACTGATATTGCTGTAATTAATTCTGGCAGATTTCTTTTTCCCCCATTTCTGTAACTGGAGAATACGTGCTTTTGGATGTGGATGTCTATGTGTATGAGAAGGAGAAACCCAGATACTGACACTTTATATTATCCTCTGTAATATGCAACAGTATTTCCTTCTGAAGTTTAGCCCTTTATAGTGTACTGCCAAGAGCTCATATGCCAACGTGACATTGACTAACTGAAAGACAGGTCTTATCAACCATCCATTCATTTTTCAATTGCTCTTTTCTACTTTTCTTCTTTCTTCTTTCTACTTTTCTACTGATTAAAAAAGACTGTAAGTTTATCTTAAAATTACTGTTAATTCAACTTGCTTAGACCAAGCAGAAACCTAGAAGGCTTGATGGTCACATTAGTAACCGTGTGATCCAACTGATTGTTAAAGGGAAAAACACCACTGTTTTTCTTCAGCTGAACAGTCAAAATAATGGAAGAAAATTATAAAGACTGACAGGTAAAAACATTAAAATGTGGAAGTAATAAAATTGTCACAAGAGAAAGACAGGAAGGAAGATTCAATGAGACAGAACAGACAAGTAAGTAAATTATTTATTTGAAATCTCATTCAGACATGACATGCTTCACTATCTCTCATTAAGCCTCAGAGTCAGTTCTGGTCTGACCTGCTGCACTAGATGTCCTCACAGTTCTGTTTTCCTCCTAGATTGCATAGCATTTACTCTACAGGTTAATCACAAGTAGTTGTTTTCCTGGTAATTTACTGTCTTTCTGGTTTTGGTCAGTGTTGATAGACTCAGCTATGCTCAACAGATGATTATTTTCTGAAAAGCCTCTTCATAATGAAGTGTAACAGGGAAATTTTGTCATAGAGATCTGAAGTCTTCAGATGGCATGGTTCAGCTGACAAGCATAAAGGTAGAAGATATGGAAGCAATATTTAATTTATTTTCACTCAAATTATTTGCTACCAAGTAAAAGAAAAATCCAGCTGCGTTTGATGATGGGCCAAATGCAATCACCAAGTCCAATAGTTCACAGAAAACTAGTGGCCATTTTTTATCTAGAGCATTTCTTGTCACAATGACTTTGCAATTTTAAATAATTAAGTCTATTCTAAGCAATTTCTTTAATCAAGAAGCATGGTGAACTTCTGATACAGAATATATCTCAAATTTTACATAGCATGTTGTTAGTCCCCCAATCTCAAATCAATTATGTCTGCTGGCAAGGAAACCTTAACACTCTAAATAATTTAAAGTACAAACTGTGTGGTATACAATTTCTTTCATCAGCAGTAAGATTGATTTCACCTTGCAGTATCTCTACCCTACAGAAATGGCCTTTTTGGTTAGGTTTTCAAAGTTATCAGAATAATGCATGAAAGTCTGCAGTGTGTAACACAAGTTACATCCATTCTCCTCAAATCTGATACAAAGTCATTAGTCAAACTAAATAAATTACTGGAAAGGCAGGAATAAACATTTTTTTTCCATTTTCCATTATAGACTTGAAAGAGGAGTTAATAGAAAATACTTCATTTTAAGCACTGATAATGTTTAGCACTTATTCAGGATCAAATGCAGAAAGAAATGTAGATGAATCCAGACCTCGATCTAAATAAATAAAGTGTATTTTATTGGATATATATGCTGTAAATAATATTTTATACATATATATGTCTCTCTATATATTTGGAAATATATATACAAACATGCTGAAAATTTTCAGACCTACTAGGGATTTACATAGGACATCTCTCAGAGCAAAGCCAAATTTTTGTATCTACTTTACCAACAACGTTCCCTACTAGAGAATTTGCTTCATATGACTAAATGGATCTGAAGAATGATCATATTCTTCTTTAATATGCACAGAAAAAAAATGCTGCTTTTCATTAAACACATAAAAATTGAACTATTTTTCCAGTTACAGAATATGCAAATTGTTGCAGCAAATAAAGAACAAATTTGAAAAAAAAAAAAAAGTTTACACACTTGGCTTTAGGATAATAGTCAAGGGCACTCTAATAAAATAGACATTTCTCTGCTTATGGAACAGCCTTTGAAAGCTAAATAGGGAATGTGTTTTACAAACATGTTCTGGGAGTCTGAAAGAAATAGGTTTCATTAAAATTGAAGCTATATGGTTACCTATTCCATTACTAGATCAGAAAGGCTGATACTGTGTATGCATAGATCTTTTTAAATTAGTTTTTTTTTTTTTTTTTATAAACCTTGTAGGTGTAAAAGAGTGTCCTTGGACAAAGCTAGACAGGAATTTCAGGAGAAAGTACCACATTTGCACTGTGAATATCATTTTTTATTTCTAGACTTGTTGGCTGTCAGAGTACCTTAGTCAAAATGAAATCTGAGGACTCCCGTTTTAGATAATAATCTTTACATCAACCTCAGTCTTTGCATTAGACTCTTTTTTACTAGCTTAACAGTAGCTCAAAAGACAAGAAAGAGCTATTACAAAAATCAAAAAAAAAAAGAAAGAAAAGAAAAAGAAATCATTCATTCCCTCTTGCACGGCTCTTTATTTACTTTTCTTTCTTGCTTTCTGTTTTATTTTCCCTCTCTCAGATCCTATGTTGTAGCATTCACATTATCCATTTTAGGCTTGAAACAAAGACACTTTGTGTGTGAAAATGTAAAATGTGAAAAATGAAATGAGACAGCACAAATCTGTGCTGTAAATATTGACATAAAACTCTTATGTTCTTGGATTGAAAGATCAAAATCAAATTGCATACAAAATCCAAATCCAAATAACGAAATATACAGGAATTGCACAAACTACTCTATTTCAAGTATGGACAAATGCTCACTTATAACTGTATGCAAAAGGAAAAAAAAAAAAAAAAAAAGCCATGCTGCACACATATTCCAGCTCCAGGGACTCAGTCACCTGAACCATGTTATCTGAAGACTCGTGACCACTATTTATTCACCATAACTACATACAAACCTTCCCTTTGTTTTTCTGCAGAAAGGGCCAAAATGGGGCACTGTTCAACAATAGAAAAGAAGAACTCTACATGCTTGTGTTTTTTTAACCTTTGCAGAGATGGAAAAATTCACATTTTACTCTCACTTAGATCAAGGCTCTGCTATTCTGCCATAGCAAGCCAGAATATAAATGAAAATTGAGCATCATATTCTAACATGAATTTAGCCGTATATGTCCTTGGAATCATAGAGATGTTCACATTTTGCTTGAAGGTAGAGACTCATAATATAATCTCCTTTCTCATTTGTTTTTCTGAGAGAATAAAGAGAGCAAAAACTTAAAACAATACACTTGAGCTTTCTCTCACTTTTGAGTATTCTGATTCAAAAAAAAAATATTGTCCAACATCTTTGTTCATGGGGAAGAGGACTTTACTATCTAAAAGATGACTGTGTATGTACTGCACACAGGTAGTCAAAGTCAGAGGAACTTTAATTTCAGTGAATTTTATTTAAAATACAGATATTTCAATCCTAGCTCAGTAGAGCTGATATATACAAAGCTGTTTCCTGAAACCAGTTTTCAAAAATTTCTTAGTGCAAAGATTGTGATCTTGAAAAGTACTGTAATGAGGTAATTCAAGTTTTAGAGAATTTGGAGTTAACTCATTTAAGTTTTTCATTCTAATTACATGAACAGGTTAAAAAAAAGTGGGATGGTTATTGCTGTCAGCATTGTCTTAATTCTTTTATTTATTTTTGTTACTAAAATTTTCTGCTTAGGAAGTGCAGCCAGAAATTAATACAATTAATATATGAATCATGGACCATGAATTTCACAGATATAATTCTACCTGTCTTAGCTGAGAACATATCTAAAATTAGGCAATATAATTTATCATTCATGCTAGTCATTCTGGATGCTTAAAATTGAATATATTAAAAATAAATCATCTTGCCACCTAGACAAAATCCGAGAAAATGAATACCTTTCATAGAGTAGTAGAGAAAACTCTTAATTTTTTTTCTTTTTCATTTCTGGTCTGCTCACTGCCTTTCACAACTGTAGATTCTTCTTTTAAGCACTGTATCACAAATCACAAATGCTGTTGCCATTTCATTTTATGCTATTATCTTATCAAAATTCACTTACTAAACAAAATTTGGATCATCAGGTGGGAAATCAGTAAATTCCTGCAGCAGTGATATTATCTGTTCATTATATAGCAGTCTTCTTGAGAAGATACAGCATTTATATTATTTTTTTGTTTAAATAGCATCTTTCAGATGAAGTGTTAAAAAAACATGTAGGTATCAAAGTTTCTGTAGAATGATTTGCAAATAACAGAAGGACTTATTCTCTGCTTTACTACAGTAAGGAAAAAAGAAGAAAATAGACTTTTGTCTTTTTGACAGATTCAAAAATTGAATTTCTGTCTGTTTGATTGAACTTTGAGATTTATTTAGAATTAAAACAAAGGCTGCTCACCTGAAAACTACTGTAAAAAATAACGTCTTGTTCCAGACACTAAGTTTTCCGAAGTGCATGGTCTTTATAGAAGGATTTCACCAAGTGTCAATGAAAGTAAAGATAAAAAAGCCTAAAGTATCTTCTAGAAAGTAGCACTATGCAGGGAGGAAGGGGACAAGCTGTTTTCACAGGTGGCCAGCGACAGGACGAGGGGTAATGGCCACAAGCTGGAGCACAGGAAGTTCCATCTCCAGGTGAGGAGGAACTTCTTCACTGTGAGGGTGACAGAGCAGGGGAAGAGGCTACCCAGGGGGGTTGTGGAGTCTCCTACTCTGGAGGTCTTCAAAACCCGCCTGGATGCCACCCTGTGTCACATGCTCTAGGTGTGCCTGCTTGAGCAGGAAGGTTGGACTAGATGATCTCTAGAGGTCTCTTCCAACCTTAAATATTCTGTGATTCTGTGATTCTGTGACTATACTAACTATATTTATGCCATGCTAAACTTCACCTCTGTATACACTTTTTTGTAAAGACAGCTGTTTGTTATGATATCAACAGTGTGGATAGCTATTGTATGTGTTGATATCAACACTCTCACCAAATTGACGTAGTTAAAGTAAATGGGGCCGAGTCCAGTTGGAGGCCTGTGGCCAGTGGTGTCCCCCAGGAGTCAGTACTGGGCCCAGTGCTGTTCAATTTGTTCATCAATGACCTGGACGAGGGCACAGAGTGCACCCTGAGCAAGTTTGCAGATGACACCAAGTTGGGTGGAGTGGCCGACACTCCGGAGGGCCGTGCTGCCATCCAGAGGGACCTGGACAGGCTGGTGAGTTGGGCAGAGAGGAACCTCATGAGGTTCAATAAGGATAAGTGCAGGGTCCTGCACCTGGGGAGGAATAACCCCAGGCATCAGTACAGATTAGGGGTCGACCTGCTAGAAAGCACCTCCACGGAGAGGGACCTGGGAGTCCTGGTTGACACTAAGTTAACCATGAGTGAGCAGTGTGCCCTCGTGGCCAAGAAGGCCAATGGGATCCTGGCCTGCATCAAGAGGAGTGTTGCCAGCAGGTCAAGGGACGTGATTCTGCTCCTCTACTCAGCTCTGGTGAGGCCGCACCTGGAGTACTGTGTGCAGTTCTGGGCTCCCCAGTATCAGAGGGACGTGGAGCTTCTGGAGAGGGTCCAGAGAAGGGCAACCAGGATGATTAAGGGAATGGAACATCTCTCGTAGGAGGAGAGACTGAGTGAACTGGGCCTGTTTTCTCTGGAGAAGAGAAGGCTCAGAGGGGATATGATTAGCATGTATAAGATCAGGAAGGGAGAATGCAGGGAAGAAGGGGACAAGCTCTTCTCATTGGTGGCCAGCAATAGGACAGGGGGAAATGGGTATAAGCTGAAACACAGGAAGTTCCGTCTCCAGGTGAGGAGGAACTTCTTTACTGTGAGGGTGACAGAGCAGTGGAAGAGGCTACCCAGGGGGGTTGTGGAGTCTCCTACTCTGGAGGTCTTCAAAACCCATCTGGATGCCACCCTGTGCCACATGCTGTAGGTGTGCCTGCTTGAGCAGGAAGGTTGGACTAGATGATCTCTAGAGGTCCCTTCCAACCTTAAATATTCTGTGATTCTGTGATTCTGTGAAAGTAAGGTTTTAAGAGTCACAGCAATTCCCCAGAAGCCATGATGTGAAATTCATAAGGAGTTACAACATATCTCCTGATGTAGCCAAGTCATTATTTTCATTGAGATTTACAGAAATACTACAGTTCTAAGAGACTCGATGTGATATTCTAGGCACTGATTTAGCTCTTGTTGCTGTGTACAAAAGTTTTCTATAAAGTAGTCCAGGTTTAGCTAAAATAGAATTTAAAAAAGAAGGGATTTTTTTTTTAGGTCATAATAGGTATAGGTATGCATTTTTTTCATGCGGAAAAGAAGTGCCAGTAGTCCTGCAAGAATTGAAACTGTGTTATATGACAAGGAGAAAAAAAATCATTCTGATTTCCTTTCAATCACTGTCTTTTGAAATAGACTTAGATGGACTTCAGTCTATCCACCTACAGTCACTTCTCAGAGGTTTCCCTTATCCCTGCAGATGCCCGTTCCTTGTGAATCTCACTAAGCTTTTGTCAATAACTTTCCCTCAGAGTATCAAATTTGACAGACGAATTAAATGTTTTACAAAGTAGATCTTTTTCCATTTTGTATGTATTTTCCACATGTATGTACATTGTATGTATTTTCCAATTGTTTTACAATACATTGTATGTATTTTCCACATGTATTGTGTTTTAGTTTCATTGACTATCCTGTATAAAGCAGCTTTTAATTTGTCTTCTTTATCCTAGCCTCCTTTAAATGTATGTCACATAAACCTGACTTACCCACCAATTTCATTACTTGGCAGGAATGAGTTTTTTTAACATAGATTTAAACTGTCTCAAAATTTGCGATGGTTTTATAAATTCTTATGTCTTATCAAATTATATGGTTTCCTACACTTGAACCATTTTTATTGGAGATTTTAGCTCCTTTAGCTCCTCATCATCATCCATGAAAAAAGAAGTTGGTACACCATGTGATTATTTTTTCATGAACAGTGGGTACCTAAAAATGCCAGTACTCCATCAAGTTGTCCTGCTTATTCAGTTTCTACATAAATATTTCCATTTTTACATATGCATGACCCATGCACACATGACTAAGTGAATACAATTAGCAGGCAGCAAGATTATGCTAATAAAAAAGCATCTTTTTTGTTTTTCCCTTTCTTTTTTTTGCTATTGTTTTATGTGATTCTTTTTTTTTTTTTTAGATTTAATACTTAACCGTATGACTTTCACAACAGTAGGAACCCTTCTGATATTTTACAATGAAGAAAATACAAAAGTGGCAGCAGTCATATGAGAAACAAAAGGATTATTTGGAAAGGTGAAACAATATAAAACAATTGTATGAGTTATTAAGCATTTTCTTCAAAGTGTTGAGGTTTTTACATCTATAACCTGTATTTTTTTTATCACCTCATTATTCACCTGAGGCTGTCAAAAGGTGCCTATAAATACAAACTGACCAAGTACATGTGATCTGACTTCAGGTGTATTAGTAAAATTAGATTTCATAGTGATAAGTTCACTTTTAATAGGAGATGTCTGTATCTTTTAAGTCAATAAACTCCCTCAGGCTAACACCGCCTCTGCAACTCAGCCTTCAATTCTTCATTTGAACTTCACAGACAAGGCATTTGAATTACTGCACAGATGAATAATGATTCCTCACAACTATCTTCCCCGAAAAACAGTTGTCTCTCTGGACAGGACATAAATATTAATAAAAGCTGTCATTGCAGGAATAATTGGTGAGATCAGAGAAGTGAGAAGTACCCAGAACCTCTGTTGTAGAGCTTGCCTAAGGGATAATGATACTTGCTTGGCCATGGTGAATTTGTGTTTCCATGATGAGGGTAGAGAGTAAATCTCTTGATCCAAAAAAATAGTCATTTACAAAAGTTATTGAGGTTGTCTGGCATACTATATCTTCATGGGGGAACCATTTACCTCCTCATATCCAACAAATTAGAAGTAAAATGGAGTTTTAAACAAAATGGCCGATCAACAATACTTTTTTTCAGCAAGTTTGAGAAGAAGGAAGACTTCCTTCTTGAAAAGCAGAGAACATTTAAATAGCACCTCTAATCATGCACATTATAAGATTAGTTTTAGCACAGCAAGCCACCCACTCAGCATTGTGCATACTTGCAGTAGAGGGGCAGCAGCAAGTGGTTGTCCATCCCTTTAATCTCCTTGCATCAAAGTCGCACTTTGAATCTCAGGAACGATTTAGACCCTCTGAAGCTCAAATGTAAGTTAGAAATTCTCTCACTTTACCACTATACTGAATATAACCTTCCCTCTCTCTAACCAATAATGCTTGCTAATTGAAGGATAGGCCAGCACATCTCACAGATTTCTCCATAGGAAAATAAATATGGCCATATAGATTAGAGTAAGTGCTCTATGCTATTTGAAATACCTACTTAGAGATACCATTGAAAACATCTAACATAATTAGAAGCCATCAGTAGAAATTCAGCCACCAGAAATTGCATCATAATATAATTTAATTATATAATCATGTTGTACTTTCCAGGATAGATTTTTTTAGACAGGTTAGCTGTAATACAGGTGTCATGGTCAAGTGTCACAGTGAAGGCTATGTATTGCAGGACTCTGAAACTAACTACTCACTTGGAGTCTCATCTCAATAATCAGTTCCTTAGTTAAAGCCAGTTCCTTATTAAAAGAAGTGGAAGAATGCGATTCATATATAAAATTAATCATCATATAGAATGACAGAATCACAGAATCACAGAATCACAGAATATTCAAGGTTGGAAGGGACCTCTAGAGATCATCTAGTCCAACCTGCCCGCTCAAGCAGGCACACCTAGAGCATGTGGCACAGGGCGGCATCCAGGTGGGTTTTGAAGACCTCCAGAGAAGGAGAGTCCACAACCTCCCTGGGCAGCCTGTTCCACTGCTCTGTCACCCTAAGAGTAAAGAAGTTCCTCCTCACCTGGAGATGGAACTTCCTGTGTTTCAGCTTATGCCCATTTCCCCTTGTCCTATTGCTGGCCACCAATGAGAAGAGCTTGTCCCCTTCTTCCCTGCATTCTCCCTTCCTGATCTTATACATGCTAATCATATCCCCTCTCAGCCTTCTCTTCTCCAGAGAAAACAGGCCTAGTTCACTCAGTCTCTCCTCCTACGAGAGATGTTCCATTCCCTTAATCATCTTAGCTGCTCTTTGCTGGACCCTCTCTAGAAGCTCCACGTCCCTCCTATACTGGGGAGCCCATAACTGCACAGTGTTCCAGATACGGCCTCACCAGAGCTGAGTAGAGGGGCAGAATCATGTCCCTTCATCAGGGAGCAATGCTGCCCACAAGCACCGCACCAGCCGCCCTTCGCACATTCTTCCGGAGCCCTGCAGGGACTGCATGGAGAGAGCTGCAGGGACCTCACAGCAATGCAGCACCCTGAAAAAAACTAATACTCCACCACAGCTCTAGGCTGAAACTCCCTTTGAGTCTTTCTTTACACCGCAATAAAAAAGTAGGCAAAACCTGTGAAAAAAAGTGTTTATAAAACATGTCATCATTTACAATGTGAGGATCTGTCCAGAACCCCTTTGACCCATAGGAATATTATCTCCTATGATTAGGAGAAGCTGATTTCTGCTTTCAGTTGTGATCGAGGCAGTGCTTGAGCCTACACTGTGTCTAGCTGGATTAAACTCTCCTAAACCCAACAATCATACCAGGCTCATACAATAATTCAGGTAGGAAGGCATCTCAGGTGGTCTCTAGTCAAACCTCCTGCTCAAAGCAGGATCAATTATGCAGTCAGATCAGGTTGTTTGGGGCTTTATCTTGTCATGTCTTGGAAACCTCCAAAGATCTCCATCTTTGTCATTTGCAGTTTGGAATAGTTTTTACTGAGATCTAACAGGTGAGAGTTTTGGATCTCTACATCTATCGTGAAATACTGCAATGGTTCTGCATAGGGCACCAGGAGACCTGTATTCAATTCACTTATTTGACTGTTATTTTCCTACTGGGCTCTGTATTTCAAATTCTTACTTTTTCCAGACAAGTGTCCTATTTTGTTCAAAAAATTAAATTTTGAAAAAGTACTGGGACTTAAGTTTCTGATTTCCCAAGTGGAATATAGATCTCCAGGTTGTTTATATCCTGTTGAAAGTATAATATGCAGAGAACAAATATATGTAACAACTCCAGCTCTGGTTCTGAACACCTAATAGACTGGCTGATACAGTAATCTCCTGGGAAGTGGAAGATCCAAGTTTAAATATTCTCAGCGTTATTTGGACCAAATATTTAAATCCAAACTCTCTACAATTAGTGAGTGACCAAACCACTGAACTATCAGTAAAAAGAGAGAATCTTCTGTGGAACTGAAACTTGCCTTTCTTACACCTGGAATTCTGTGATGGACTGATGGACTTGTTATTTTCATATTACTGTGAATAGATTCATTGAAAAAATGGTCAAAAAGATTTACATATGGTACTATGACACTGTCTACTTCCTTTAGGTTTAATACCATAATTTTTTTTTTAGAGTTATCATTCTTTTAAATATTTATTTATAAATAAAATACAGATATCATACTGAAGAAATAAAGAAAGAGCAAATTGTGACCTTACTAGAAACAAAATAGAATAGCTATATTTCTGTCTTCTGTTGTATCCACACTGGTTATAACTCTGATCTGCATTTGCTGGTTGGTATGCTTTTTTGGAAAGTAAGGGTAAAAAGGTCCCTACTGTTATATGTATTGGCTAGCTCTACAAAGATCCAACAAAGATAACATCTGAGAATTATGGGCACTTCTGGTCTCAGAAATGTAGAAGAGTGAAAGTACAGATGAAATGGTGTAATATTAGTGAAGAAAAAGAAAAATGTAAAAATGCTTGGATAGTAACAAGCAAAACTAAATAGTATGTTTGGCCTTGATGAAAAAAATGGGCAGCTGTAAGACCAGCCTGAATTACCAGTAGGTTATCAGAAAAAGCAGTGAGGAAGAAGCACCATTATTTGTTTGTAGTAATGATTTGACAGAATTATATAAGCCATATTGCATTGCTATAAGTGGATCTGTATTTCGACAGCTCCTACACCTCACCTTCCTTTTAATGTTAAGAGTCTTTTGGTAGCTTGTATTAATTTTGTGTCCATTACTAAGTTGGGCTTAAGCTTTGATGTGCTGTTCATTCAGCTGTATAATTGTAAGAAATATCTGATATCAGTCAGAATGCCTCAGCGTTACTTCCCAGTAATGACACTGTGTCAGCTGTGTGGAGTTATTGGAAAATATGTGATGCTTGCTGTTTTGTTGCAGATGGTCCCTCTCCAAGGGATAATATTCCTGTCCTAACCTTCATTCTGGAAATCCCATAGGTTCTTTCAGCTTCTTCTAAACATCAGATTACTTTTTATGAGTTAGAATAGCTTTTCACTACTGGAAAGTTCAGATGGAAAGAAGAGGGAAAGGATAACTCTTAGACAAAATAGTTTGCCATGCATGAGGAATACTGTTACAGGGTGTTCCAAATAAATACAAAATAATACAAATACAAATACAAAAATACAAATACAAAATACAATATCCATGTACAAAATACAAAATACAAAAAATAAAAATAAACCATAAAAGAGTAATAATATAAGAAACCTTCAGAGCCTGAAAATCACTACAGCAAGAATTAGAGGGTTGCTATAACCAGCATGCTATTTACTTTATGAACTTAATAACCTTTTGCAATACAAAAAGATTCATGACTAATAATAAAAAAACCCACAATATCCTAACAAGTAAAGGTATATTATTTTTCAGAAATAAAGTGTTATTAGAGCCATGATTTATTCAAATTTGGTTTTCACTTAGAAAAATACTTTAATTTTCAGCTTATGAAAATCAGAGTCCTCAAACACAGGGATAGCATGCCATAAAAATCTATTATATAGGAAGAGTTCCAATAAATGCTTCCCTGTGTTTATTTTGTTATTGTAACATGGCTCAATACCTACCTACGAGGTATAAAAAAACAGATAAATTATAGAAGAGGAATGAATGAGAACAGCAGAAAAATCAAGTATCACTCATAAAAATTATTCCAAGATCTTAAAAAATACAGTTATAATTTTTAATACATAACATGTGAGACCTGAATAAAACAGGAACATCAATTATTCTAATTTATGTTACTAATCATCATAAAATATTCTTTAACTGTTCTCAAATAAAGAACATATTTATTAAATGTATTTTGTATTTAATATGTATTCTATTGATATAAATTACATGTCATAATAATGGAACAAGTCTCTGGGTTGATTGAGGAAAGCATATTCAACTCATCACAAGAAGTCCATAAAAGAACTTCCTTATTTCTGAAACCATGATCTCAGCTCTTGAGGCTGAGGCCCGTATTTCAGATACTGCAAGAACTCTTGCAAATGACTCACTAATACAAACTCTTCTGAGCTTGTACCAGACTGCTGACAGTATTTTTGTAGTGTTAAAGCAAATGTTTAAATTTTAAAATTTTTATTTTAATTTATTGTATGGCCTGAAAAAAATTGAATAAAAGATATGAGTACAAAAAAAGAAATGGTTAAAAAGTTGGAATTTTCAAAAAATAAATTTAATCTGTTACAGCTGGACTTTCTTAGAGTAGAAGGTTAGACTGGATGACTTTCAAAGCTTCATTCCAACTTACATTATTTAATGATTAAATATGACTAACTGAAGTGAATGGCTATTAGTAGTGAGCTAGACTAAAATTTAATACATATATACAATATTTTATATATAATATATCTTTCTCCACTTACTCTCAAAAATGTGTCACCAATTAAATCAAAGATCTTAGGCAGCAGAGCTACAGTTTGCCAATGTTTTCTGTAGGAGAACTCTTCCTATTTGCCATTTGGAGATTATGGCAATAAAAACAAGCACTTAAAACAAACAAATAAAGAAAGAAAAAGAAAAAAAAAGAAAAAAAAAGAAATAAAATAAAAAGAAAAAAGAAAGGAAGATTGAAAGATTAGACCCAGTTTGAAGAAAGTAGAAGTGAATGGATGAATGCAGTGATAGAGAAGAAACTGGTTAAAGTGAAATACTCTTCTAAGGCAAAGGCGAGGAAGTGAAAAAGGAGATACAGGAAGAAATTATATTAAAAAAGGACCTTTTTGCTAAAACATTTTTTGAATAGGTAAATAAACTTACTTAAAGTAAATAAGATGGGAGTGAATTGTGAATTGGTATAAAGACACATGATAATAACCTAGTGATAATTCCTTAAATTAAAGTTAGGTTTGCTAAGATTTTACTAGGCTTATAATGGGCTTTGTTGGCTTTGTTTTTTTTTTCATTTATATTATATTTTATGTAAATCTATAATAAAGTAAACTTTTCAAGTTTAGTGCCCAGAAACTCTTGCATTCTACGAGTTTTACAAAAGCTAGTATCCAATATAAGACTGTATCATAAATATAAATATAAAAATGGATTCAATACTTGCAAATGGATCTGCTGTATAGTAAGTATGAAAGAGTGTTTGATCCAGATTTTTTACATTTGCATTGCACATTACATTTTCCATAAAATTCAAAGAAGCCTACTGACTTATCTGCTTTGGTTAAGTTCTTGTTAATCTACGGTTACTACTGCTTAATCCATTTATTATTTAAAATAAGGAGATATCATTATGACAGTTGGTGTCTCCTAGCAACAGAGTTTCCTCTTAAAATGACCCTTGTTATTTTCTATGGTTTGTGTAAAACTCACATAGCTTTTTCACAGAATCCTCATGAAACTTTGACTTAATTCTCTGAATTTTTATCAAGAAATTAATTTGGTTTCTCAATTAAGCAAGTGATTGTAGTAGTAGCTGTAAAATTAACATAGTTCTTTGTCCTATTAGCAGTTCAAAAATATATTTAAATCACGAGGTGACAAAAAAAGATATTCCTTTTAAAATTTATTTTAAACATTCACAAGCTTTAGCAAAGTACTTTTTAAGTATTTATGGAATAGCTATCTATAGGAAGTTGGAAGTAATAGTTTGTTTTGATTTTATTTAAGGTCAACTAAACTTAAGTCCCCGATACATGGTCCAGAATACCACTTACTAATATATCAGCAATAATGTTTACAGATGCTACAGAAAACATACTACTCCGAAAAGAGCTTTGGAAGATTCTGCTGCCAAGCATTCTGGAGCATCCTCTCAGAGTTCTCCCTTTGGGGAAAGGATGATGATTGCTAAGTGGCATTCAGCTTGCTTGCTGCTTAAAAGGTTATATGTAATCAACACAAAGGAAAATTATAGAATCACAAAATCATAGAATGCTTAAGGTTGGAAGGGACCTCAGAGGTCATCTAGTCCAACCTTCCTGCACACGCAGGGTCACCTAGAGCACGTGGCACAGGGCTGCATCTGAGCAGGTTTTAAAGATCTCCAAAGAAGGAGACTCTCTGGGCAGCCTGTTCCAGGGCTCTGACACCCTCACTGTCAAGAAGTGTTTTCTTAAGTTCTTGTGGAACTTCCAATGCTTCAGTTTGTAGCCATTTCCTCTAAGTCTATCGCTGGCCGCCACTGAAAAGAGGCCGCCCCCCTCCTCCTCACTGCCTCACTTGAGGTATTTATACACACTGATCAGGTCCCCCCTCAGCCTTCTCTTCTCCAGGCTGACTCAGCTCCCTCAGCCTTTGCTCATAGGGCAGATGTTCCAGGCCCCTGATCATCCTCGTAGCCCTGCGCTGGACTGTCTCCAGCAGCTCCACATCCCTCTTCTCCTGGGGAGCCCAGAACTGGACACAGTCTCCAGATGTGGCCTCCCCAGGTATAGGTGTATAGGGGGGACGATCACCTCCCTCGACCTGCTGGAGACGCTCTTCTTAATGCACCCCAGAATCCCATTGGTCTTCTTGGCCACCAGGCGTCATCCACCATGACGCTGAGGTCCCATTCTGCGGGGCTACTTTAAAGAAGGTCAACCCCTAATCTGTACTGGTATCCGGGGTTATTCTTCCCGGATTTCTCCCGAAATTCTCCGAATTTCTTCCCGGTTATTCTCATATTTCATGAGGTTTCTCGCCACCCAGTTGTCCAGTCTGTCCAGGTCCCTCTGCATGGCAGCACAGCCCTCAGGGCTATCAGCTACTCCTCCCAGTTTGGTATCATCAGCAAATTTTCTAAGGGAGCACTCCATCCCTTCATCCAGGTCGTTAAGGAATAAGTTGAACAGGACCGGACCGAGGACCGACCCCTGGGTGACACCGCTAACCACAGGTCTCCAACTAGACTCCGCGCCACTGACTACCACTCTCTGCACCCTGCCATCGAGCCAATTCCTAATCCACCTCCCCATCCACTCATCTATCCCACACCTTCAGAACTTGCCCAGGAGGATGCTGGTCTTCTGGACCAGCAAAGCCTTGCTGAAGTCCAGATAGATGACATCCACCACTCTGCCCTCATCTATCTAGCTAGTCACTCCATCGTAGAAGGCAATCAGGTTAGTCAAGCATGATTTCCCCTTGGTGAATCCATGCTGGCTACTCCTGGGTACCTTCTCAGCCAGGATGACAGCAGCCAGGATGAGCTGCTCCATCACTTTTCCGGGAATGGAGGTGAGGCGCACCGGCCTGTAGTTACTCGGGTCCTCCTTCTTGCCCTTTTTGAAGACCGGAGTGACTTTGCCTTTCTTCCAGTCCTCCGGCACTTCCCCCGTTCTCCAGGACCTTCCAAAGATGATGGCGAGCGGCTCGGCTATGACATCTGCCAGTTCCTGCAACACCCTCGGGGCATCCCATCAGGACCCACGGATTTGTGGGTGTCAAGTTTCCTTAGATGCTCCCTGACCCACTCTTCCTGTACCAAGGAACACAAGCCTTCCTCTCTCCAGCTCACTTCTTGTGTCCCTAGGGCCTGGGATTCTAGAGGGCTGCCCCTGACAAACACTGAGGCAAAGGTGGGATTCAGCAGCTCTGCTTTCTCCGTGTTTTCTGTAACAAGGGCACCCACCCCGTTTACCAGCAGACCCATGTTTTCCCTGACCTTCCTTTTGCTGTTAATATATTTGAAGAAGTTCTTCTTGTTATTTTTAACATCCCTTGCCAGATTTAATTCCAAATGAGCCTTAGCTTTCCATGTAGCATCCCTGCATTCCCTGACAACATTCCTGTATTTCTGTCAAGGGGCCTGTCCTTTCTTCCACATTCTGTATACTGCTTTCTTCTGCTGGAGTTTTGCCAGGAGCTCCCTGCTCATCCACGCAGGTCTCCTGCCCCCTCTGCCTGACTTCTCACGCTCAGGGATGCACTGTTGCTGGGCATGGAAGAACAAATTTTATCTAATTATCAACTTAAAATTGTATTGACTAAGAGTCTTTTTACTCAACTCTGTCTTCTTGTGCCAAACAAATTTTCACACGCACTTAGACCCTAAAACAGATTGAAAATTCTTCAGGACTAGCTTGGTCTACCAGCAGACCTAGAGGTAGCTCCAGTACGTAAATATATTGGCACTCTCTCTCTTTCCAATCACTTTCTTCTCCACATAGAAGACAGAAGAGCCACCACAAGAAGGAATATCTTTCATTCTTTGGCTAACGTGGCTCAGGGCTGCTCTGGCTGGAAAAAAAAAAAAAAAAAAAAGCCAGCAAATAAACAAAACAAAACAAAAAGTTCTATAGGAGCTGGGTATTGCTCTTTTTAAGCTGAGAGCTTGAATGTTTTCCAGCCTTCTACAGCCTGCAGGGTAATTAATTACAGGGAATATGTATGAAAAGAGATATTATATATTTAAAAGGAAGGAGACATTACATGTCACTGTTGTCATGTATTGGTCTTATAACAGTCTTGCTACATGATGATGTGATAGTATCATACATTACAGTAATGAGCTTTGTATTCTGCTAAAGCTATATGGCAATTTAAAGAATAACCAAAATAATTAATTCCAGAGAGACATGGATGAGAGTCAAATTCTGAGTTAGTTTGCAGGTCTGTGGACAGAGCTGTCATCACTCATTTGGAAAAAAACCTAAGTGGTATGGACTAAAAGATTAAGCCCAAACACTTAGAGTGACTTAGGCTGTAAGAGGTACTTCCCTACTCCAACAAGTTCCTTTCTGCTTTAGCTTCTGCATGAAATGGTTCCAATTTGTTTGTTTGAGATTAAATGAAGTTCACACTCAGTTCACACATATGAGAACTATGAAATTGTTTATTTAGAATTCTGTAGGCTGCACACTCTATACTTATTAAATTTATTAGTATTTAGTATCTCCTCATTAAGGAATAAATAGAAGTGCAGATCAAATAAAGATAATAAAAACAGCTGGAAAATAACTCTTTTACATTACGTCTTTCACAATACTCTTCATTATCTTTCACAACAATCTAAAGTTAAATTCAAAATAATACCAAGTATTAAATATTATATTGGCTAGACCAACAATTTGTCACAGGCTAGATAGTTTAGAAAAGACAGCTTCTACCTGTTCTTTTCTGTGTCTCCACCCCAAGGAGTAGGTTTGAGAGAATGAGTTTTCAATTTTGATAAGCAACTGTATTTTCATATGAATTTAAAAGTGGATAAGGGAAAGAGAAAATTCAAGAGATCTTCCTGGCATCCTGTTTCTTAGGAAGTTAATTTTTCAGTCCACATATTGAGGGCATCTGTCTTATTCTGTGCATGTCTCCTTGAAAGGCAACCTTAAGAATCTTGGCAGAAAATTGAAAAGAGTGGGACAAATGAAAACAGAGCAAATTTTAAAAATATAATTTAGTCATAGCAAATGCCCTTTGTTCTCATTTCTCTTCCACCTCCAATATTAATGTACACGCACACAACATATATATTTGTCTGTGTTACAGCTGGATGGCTTTACATCAGTGTGCTACTCCACACTGAAAAAATTGTTTGAAAACATTAATTTAAATTTATTTCAATTCATAGAATTTATTGCCTTCATATATAAGCATGATGTGTAAGCATAACATGATGTGTATATAAACTGTCAGACTAAAATATCACATAAAGATTTCATTTTATCATATCTGAGTGCATTAAATGTCACGTGTTGCAGTTCATTTCTTTTTGTCTATTTTTTCTTGCTAATTGACAACATTGATTGATTATTCCACAGGCCCTAGCATAACCTATGGAGTCATAAGGGAGGAAAAATAAAAGTGTCTTAAAGTCTAAGAGTGTCTACATTAGGTAGCAAAACTGATATGGCAAAATGTTTTAAATCTTTAAGCACATGACTACCAATATTATTTATCCTATATTCACTTAGAAATATCTTTGATATTTTCAGACACCGGTCAATACCTAATACTTTTGCTTCAAAGTGGTCTTTACTCTCAATTTACTCTCAAACAAGTGGCTGAAGGATATTTTCTTAGGTTGTGACTTTTTTTTTCTATAAACAACTGATTTTGCCTGCAAGTAAAAATAATGAGCAAATGTAGGCACTCTACAAAAAAAAAAAAAAGTGATTAAAACAAAAAGTAAACAAGACCATGTGCTTCAAAGGATCTTATAACTCAGTTGTATTTACTAAGCTTTCAGAACTGCATGCTTTCCTGAGTAAATGTGCTCAGAATATGCTGTTGATTCTGTTCAATTGATTTCTGTAGTCAGAACAAGCCTAGTACAGCAGTATCATCTGCAAAACTCTTTCTGAATGTAAAATCCAGGTTGTTCCATATTAGCATTCTGAGGAATAAAAGAAGAGCTGGCCTACTTGTAAATTTCATGAAAGTAAACAGTCTCGGATCTTTATCAAAGAGAGGAAACTGAATTTTGGATTTTGTGGATTTTTTTGTGTTAAGCATAAATGAACACTCCATCAAAACACAAATGTTTTCTATAAACATACTTGTTCCTGTGAAAACTGTATGTTGGTTCCTCATCAGCAATCTAGACAGCAGGACAGAAAGCACTTGTAGTATCCTTGAAAAAGAGAGCAACACACTGGAGTCTCTCCAACCAAAGGCTGCTGTGATGCCCGAAGCATGCTATAGAAAGGGTGAGTTCACTTAACATGAGCAAGAAAAAGCTAACAGCATTTCACTGCTGTCTTCCGTTATCTCAATGGTACTAGAAAGAAAATAGAGCCTGCCTTTACTCAGAAGTGTATAACAAAAGGGCAAAAGACAATAGACAAAATTACACAGTAACTGTGTATAAGGAGAAAATTCTTCCCAGCAATAAAATGCCGGAACAGTTAAGATTTCCAGAGATTTTCATGGCTTGATTGGACAAGGCTTCAAACTACCCTCTCAAAGCTCAGTGTTGAATATAAATTTGGAGCTGGCTGTGCACTGAACAGCAAACTCAACCAATGTACCCTCCTGCCGAGCCCCTTTCCAAACCAAATTATGCAAGAATTCTGTGGAAGTATTTAATTTTCTTTTTATAACATAAGCTAGACTGATCAGGGATTTTAATTTTGTTTCATATAAGTCAATAAAGACCCTATGTCACTGAGGACAGAGTTGTTTAAGATAATTACATGTAAATGAATTTTTAGCTTCTCTGAATTATCCTCTTTCCCAGCTCAGCCTGGAAAGAGCAATGGGATTAGTCTTTTCCTTTTCCTTTTCCTTTTCCTTTTCCTTTTCCTTTTCCTTTTCCTTTTCCTTTTCCTTTTCCTTTTCCTTTTCCTTCTTTTTTCTTTTTTCTTTTTTTTTACTGCTCTCCTAGAAAATGAAGGTATCTCTGTTTTTTCACCTTTTCCCCCCCTTTTCCAAAAAAAACTCTTGCAAAAGCTGTCACAAAGCTCATCTCTTTTGAATCTGACTGGATCTTCTCAGTCTAGTTAAAATGAATTTTTATCTTTTAAGCCATTCATTTCAGAAGAACACCAGTATTTGCATTTTAGTGGTGATTCAGCTGAATCCTTCCTGCAGGAATGCAGTTCCTAAAATTTTTCGTTTTGACTCAATCTGATTACTTGTTTGAAAGCCTATTGAACATAATGATAAGATGACTAAAGAGACACTGAACATTGGGTCCACTTATTTTCATGATTAGACTTTTGGATATTGCAAAAGTATCATAGCGTTCAATTTGAGCATTCCCAACACACAAAGTTAAACAAGTGCACATGTCTTTCCAATTCAGGACCTTATAAACTTGAATTATGTTAACAACTCTCTATTACTGATGAAATCATGAACCTCATTTTTGCTGATTTAGTTATTAAACTCTGAGATATTTTAAATCTGTAGAATTCAGCATGACATGATGACCGCCTTTATTACCTGCTCCTTGATTTTTCAGTTAACTGACTGAGACATAGACAAATTCTTAGGCGAAAACAGAGTTATCTTTTCTACACAGAATCAAAAAATACTGTATGAGTGAAGAACTCTGTATAACCTGAATTAGAACTCAGGACTAGATTACAGACCATTTTGTGTTAATTTGCAATTCAGATTGTCATTTTTCTCAGAGATTACATGCATGTAAGAAAAGTATTTGAACTATTTGTTGGTATCTATGAAACATCATTAATGTGTTATTGCAAAGTGTCTGATGTTTGTAAGCTTCCTCATTTTCCCTTTAACTAATAGCAGGACCAAGAGACTACCAGTTGAGTTCAGAGAGTCAGCAATACAAACAGAGGTCGGTAGAGGTAAAATTAAATATATGTTGATCTAGATTTTAATGAAGATATGATATTCAGTGTGAATTTATCATGACTTAATTTTGTTCTGAGATTTTTGAACTATATTAAAGAAACATTATAGACTGTTTACTTTTATTAGCATTTTTGCCATTCTGAAAAGTTCTGAATTAGTTTAGAATGCAATGTCTCTTAGAAGTCTTCCAATGGAAAGTCTTTAGAAGACAGAAAACATAACTTTTTCTGAAGTTCACCAAAATAAATCAATTAGTAATATATACTGAGTGCCCTAGACTTTAATTACATATAGAAATATTTTTTAAAGACATATCAGCCACTCCAGGAAGTAACTTTCAGAGTTATCTCTGGGGGAAGGGAACATTATCTTTTAAAAAGTATGAAAGATACAGGGATACAAGAGCAATTTATTAGGTCCGAGACATTTTTGTTTCTGCAGAGATTTGGAAGGAGGTTTTAATACTTGATCTTGAAAGCTGAATTGACCTTTTCATAGATCCCAAATTAGAAATCCAAATAAAGCACTTAAATACACGTCAAACAATGGCACGTGCCTGAGAGCCTTGTTGAATGGCAAGAGCCTTGAATACATGAATCCTTCCTTCAATTCAAGCTTCAGATCTCAATCCTGCACAGTAGAGATAAAATAGAGATATTTTTGACATGGCCTGATTGTGGAGAAGATTAGTTCAGGGATGCTGGTTGCCCTCTCTAAACTTGCCCTCTCTAAAAAGCTTTAAATATTTACAAGTTATTTTTAATCTTCTTGCAGACTGACGCCCACATCTTTTGGGCAGAGAAAAGGATCAAAGTGCTGCAGACTGTTTTCTTCTAAAACAGCATGCTTTTTTGGTATATTTTCAGCATAAGAATAGTGAAGGTCTTTTTATTTAGTGGAGTGCCTATTTTTAGTAATCTCATTATCCCCCTTAACAGTAAAGATTTTTTTGTCATTGTTGCTCAAGGTAGTATTATGCAATTCTTTATGTTGGTTGCTCATTCAGACTTTAGCCAGTTCAGGCTGTTTGTACTGATGCAGAGATTATCAATCTACATATTTTTTTTTCATTTCTTCCCTTCCATCCCTACCTTTCCATAGTGTTTCGAATTCAATCACTCCTGACATATCTTGAGTTTATCTGTTTTATTCCTTGAAGATGACCTTCTGTCAACCTTAATCTCATTGGTGATCACTTACTTCAGGAAAAGTCATTGAAAATGTATATGTGAGCAACCAAGAACCCTCATACCTCAAGGGGAAACAATGTTTCCCTTCCCTATTTGCTAATTTCTTTAGTAATACTTACGGATTCCTTGTTTTTACAAACACCTCAAAACTCTGTAATCCCAGGCACCAGAGAAAAAGAAATACTATTTTGAAATTGCCGAGATATTAACTGAATAGTCCCTTCATATTTTGCCTTCCCCAGTAGATGTAAGAAGCTGATAACAGTTAAAAAGTTTAGATGTATTTCAGAGGCAATTTTTTGGTAGAGTTTAGCTATTTTTTATTAGTCCACAGSAGTTTAATTTCAGATTTAGAAGCAGAAAGTACAATTTGCTTAAAAAAAATAAAAGATAAATATCTATAATATATTACAACATATCAACTAATAAAGTGAGTATGTATAAACATATACAGAGAGAGAATCCTCCTTTAAATTTATATTTTTGTATATGCAAATAACATATGTGTAGAATTGTTATACTGCTTTATATAAGACAGTGCTTTACAAGTATATATCAATAATGAAGTGGATTATCAGTGTTTACTGAATTTATGTTTGTCTAGTTAAAATCAAATCATGTAGCTTCTCATGCTTCATTTTTTTTATTATTACCTTCAGTGATGATAGAAATATACACGGACTTGATTGTGTAAATATTATTCAGATATACTTCCAAGAATTAGAATATTTTTTCTGTTTACACATTATTAGACAATTTACATCTGAGGGCATTTCCAATGCCCTGTAATTTGTACTATTATTTTACTTGTTTATTTGTTTATGCAATTCAGTACAAATGCTTAGGAGGTATCTCTGAAGACAAACACACAAACACACTAAACCTTGCATGTCTGTATTCCTTCCAAATTTTGTTGCCTGTTTCAGTAACACTCTCTATTCTGCTACAAATGTGCTATTTAGACTTACAAGACTGCCCACTCTTTCTCTACTTGAAGTATTTATTCATATAAGAAATATGATTTATTTGTTATATTTAGATAACATGCATGAAAATTACAGGTAATCTGATCTATTCAGAATATTCTCTAACATGTTTACTGGTATACTAATGTAACTTCATGCTTGCATCCAGATAGAAGCTATGACCTGAAATACCAGGCTCTTTATTTTAAAAACAGCTGTCAGTGAAGGGTTTGTATTTGTAGAGCTTCAAATAATGCAAAATAGAATATGTTGGAACTTAAAAAGGACAAATTCCCTAATGATGGAGGGAGCATACACTAAGCTAGTAGGTTATCTTAGCACTGTTCTTGTTACTTTAGCACTAGTTACTGTAGTTATTTTGCTCTAGACCAGTTTTGGGGGCACTATGAGGGTACGTTTTGAAGGAATTACAAGAGTATTTAAGATTATAGAGACTGTAAATTTGCTTTACTGCTCACAGATTTCCATTCTGAATTAGATCTTCATACCTATATTTCCTTTCAGAGGGTATGAAGTCTGTCCCTAGCTGTTCCATCAGAGTGAAGATATGGAGCAAAATATTCAGAACTGTCTATTGATTTTAACTGCCTTCATTTCCTTGTTTTATATGAAAACACTTAGAGCTGAATATTTCAGAAGATTCTGGTAATCTATCTTCTAAAACACAATTTATTTTAATGTATCTCAAAGAAGAGAGATCAAAATTGAGGCTTATAAATTCACTTTTTCCTTTTGAGATTGGGAGCAAAAAATCTGAAACTTGACCCCAAAATTCAGTAAATTCCACACCTGCAATTATGTGCATAAATTGAAAGCCATATCTCAAACTGGATACAGTATTATACTTCAGTGTTTATTCCAATACTTAATTAAATAACTACTACATATCATTGGTTCAAAGTCAAGTTGTATCTTCCTCTTCTCTGCTTTGCAGAGGTTTTTTTCCTGCAATTTAAAGTTTAAAAGTGCTTTGGCTTTGAACTTCTCAGTTCAAAGGTGATGTAAAAGAAAAAATATTATTCCTAGATTCTTTACTGATATAAATGCCTACTGAAAAAAGAGTGAGGAAAAATATATCTTTGTAAAAACTGTTTGCATAGTAACATATAAGAGAATAGAAAAAAACATCCAATCAGATCAAAATAGGCTTTGGTTGTATTTAAAAATCAAATTCATTTTCTAATAAGAAAATTCATATTTAATTGTAGTTAGAACAAATCTATAGACAAAAAAGGGAGTCTTTCCATTAGTTTCTTTAGTTACAGATCATACAGAAAAAAAAAAAAAAAAAAGGGAAAATTCAATGCCTAAAAATAATTACTCTCTGAGCAATTTAGCTTCTATAATTATGAGTCATTTTTCACAGAATTCATAGTAAAGATTTTTCTTATTAAATAGTCCTACTTCTATTTGAATTCTTCTCTCAATAATTTCACTGTTTTTTTTTTTCCCTATGGACAAACTCTTAATTATTCAAGAGATAAGAAATTTTTTTTTCAGAGGATATTGTAGAAATTAATTCAAATTCTCTATATACTAGAAATCTTGTTATTTTTCAACTTTAATATCATAGAATCACAAAAATCACAGTGGTTAACAATGTTAAGGTTGGAATGGACTTCTAGACAGCATCTAGCCCAACTCCCCTGCTAGCAGGGACACCTAGAGCATGTGGCACAAGATTTTGTGAAATCCAGGTGGGTTTTGAAAACCTTCAGAGAAGGAGATTCCACAGTCTCCCTGGGAAGTCTGTTCCAGGGCTCTGTGATATCATATATTGTGTTCATCCTATATTATATCAGAAAGATATGATCTGATCCAGAATTAGCTCGTGCAATCATTTAAAATGAATACAGAAGCTGTATGTAGCATACCATCCTATAAGTTTCAGGTGGCATTATGACTTCTACAATTTCTTGAATATTCTGACTCTATTTTAAAGAGAAGGTAATAGTTTCTATTATATTTATGAAATTCTTGTAAGTATAATCTTGCTAGTACAAAGTATAAAAAAAAACTCAAATATGATTGATTATAAACATACCTCTGAAGGAAAAGCATGTTAGTTATGCATTGTTAAATTATTCCTGTAGTTATGCATTGTTAAATTATTCCTGTAAGTCTTGATAATCTTCCATTGACTTCCAAGTGTGTTACATCAAGGCCAAAATGAGTAAAAAGAGAAGAGTTTATGGCTCCCACAACAATAACCTCAAAATTACATTTTATTGTACTCTTTATGCTTTTGTAAAAAGATATATTTTTACAAAATGCACATTAATCCATCAAAAAATGCACAAACAGAGAAAATTTACTTCAACCCCACTTCTGTTTAGCACCATCAAAACACTTGCAGGATCATAGGAAGCATTAAGATCTGTAGTTTTTAAAAATAGCATTTACAGAATAATCCTTAAAAATGGACACACCTGTATAAGATTATATAAGAAGAAATATTTCTTGAATCAGAAATAGTTGTGAATATGATGTTGTCTTTTTTTCTCTTTTTCCAATTTTTTTTTTCCTGTAAAAATATATGTAGTGTTTATATCTAAGATCAACCTACTTATGTATCTGCTAACTCAAGATAGCACTACTGAAAGTTAGGCAAACTATTTCTTATGGTCATTTTTGTGAAGAGCTTAAGATTGTACCTTGGTCTTTGGGGTCCTTAAATATACATCGAAAATGCAAAGATATTTTATAGCTATTTTCACCACAGACACATTCATCCCAATCTTTGTCTTCCTAGAGGTTTCCCGTTTCCATGAGGTGTTCTCACTGCCTCCTTAGTCACAACAAACACCAATACAGTTAAATGATTTATTAACGACTTCAGATCTGTTGAACGATGATCTAGGCTGTTCGTTTTAATTACAGTTTCTGATAATTTTTGTTGGAGGAAAATATTACTAAAACCAAGCAATAAGGTGGAAAAGCTTGATAAATCAAGCTTTTAGCTTGATAAATCACATTATACAAAGATCCCCTTACTAACACAGATTTTAATATGACACGCAGCCCTGATTTACCTGTATTTGTGTTTCAGTTGGGAATGTAAACAAAAATCACTGGATTTTATTTGCTATAAATAGTTAAGAAACTGTGTTTAATAGTTAGGAAACTGGCAATTTAATATTCCCCCCGCCCCCGCTCCGCTGTTCTCTTCAGATTAAATGTCATTTTTATGTGAACATCAGAGATTTCAAAAGCTCTCTCAAAAAGACAGACACTCTAGAGTGTGGGCATTAGGGCAAATATGAGGGGCAAGAGACTGGAGAGATGTATGTGCTCATATACAAGGTAGTGTACCACCATATATATTCTACCCTTTGGAATGCAGCACCAGAATTTCATAGCTGAAGGCGGTGCCCCTATTGCCTCAATTGCCACTATTGCCACTGTTGCCACTGTGGCATTGCCACAGATTTTAACCATTTTCTCACTCAATAGAGATAATCCTCTCAATCCCCTAATCAGTTGATTGTACCCACACTTCCTAAAATATTCCAGTCAAAGAAAAGAAGTTAATAGGTAACAGTTTACAGCCTTAAATGAAGTTTCCTCCCCTGGGTTCGAGAGAGTTTTGGTGAGGAGTTTAGCTGGTATGAATGAATACTAACTTCTGTCAGGATGGTAAGCCATCGTGGGTGGGTGAACTTTGAAGCCCTCTTCATTTGGCACTGCAGGAGCTAGAAGAAATATATATATCAACAACTACTCAGGACTCTATGCTTCAGAAAAACAAACATTATATAGAATGAGAGTTAAGTCACAGACACTAATAGATATTCTATAGCTTAGAGATAGGAATCTGTTTTGGCTATGGAGGACATTGGTTCAAGTCCTTGTATTTCTTTCTCAGTTTGAGAAATCCCCTAAATTATGAAATACTTTCTCTTTTATTAAGTTCTTTTGTAGTGTTGGAGTGTACAATATTGAGAAAGGAGCTTCTAAAGAGCTTCTAAAGAGAATAGAGTAGGACCAGGAAGAAGAAGCAAGCCAGGAAAGCAATTTTGAAAAAAAAAAAAAAAAAAATTAGAGTTCATTTAACACACTGAAGATATCTTGAGACATTAACTGTTTAATTTCTTTGGTTGAATCAATGGCAATTTCAGCTATGATGTGTTTCCACATATTTTCCACATGTAGCTGTGTGTTTGTGTGGGCACACAAGTGATTTCTGTCAATTATGGAAAAAGTTCATTCCTTGAAAGTGTAGCTATAGGAAGTAACTATACATTGTGTGGTTGCAGGAAGTAACTATACATCCCTGAGCATCCCAAATTGAATTACAGCTAAATCAGTCCCACAGTCATTACTAATTAGTTGATTCTCAAGTTGTATAGATATGAAGTCCTGCTAGTGAGTTACGAGACCATTGTTGTCTGGACTGCCCACTTGATTAGAATGCTCTGGGAATAAATTGTTAGTGGCCTTAAAAAGAAAAATCTTACTGCTTCAGCTTCGTCTGATGACTTGCTTTTATCACAATGTTGCTCAAATACTACTGTGTCACAGAACGAGTGGTGGCGGGGGGTGAGGGTGAGTGACACAATGCACTTCACTCATGCAAAAGAAATAATAATAGGGTTTATTGATATGGATAATGATTTCACAAAATTCTATGGCAAGGTCGCTTATTATTTACTGCATGGATAATACATTATTATCTTGGATATCCTCCTGTTGAGTCACGAGGTTCAGATTGGACCCCCTTGCTTTCCAAGCTCCTTCTGAAAGGAGTCTGGGTGTGGCTGGATCCAAACCTAGTCCCAGACTTGGTCAACAGTTTATGACTAAGGGATTTTGTGCACAGTTACAAAGTAAAGTTTAAAGAGTGTGCACTATATTCACTTACCACAAATCTGTTGTGGAAAGGGCTCTCTCAACCTCGAGGGGTCACCTTGAGAGGTGCCTCTGCTCAAGGGGAGATACTGACATGCAGCCCGCTGCCATGCCAGGATCGCTCAAGGGGTTCTTGGGCTGTCCTCATATTTATAGGATAAGATGATTGACTTATAGTCATTCTTTCACTTCAAAGGACCTTTGCTAGTATATTAGCCTTTTCTCCCCATCAGGACGCAGCCTGCAGAACTGTTACGTTGACATCTGAGTGGGAGTAGAAATCAGGAAGGCACCTACCAGGATTAGATCAGGCGCTGGTAGTTAACAACTGAATAGGGCTACATGTGGAAGGTCAGGTTGAGCTGGGAAAGGAACATATCCGTCACATACTGTCAATGTTGAATATCGTGCTGTGATGTACTCTCTCTATATACGGATACCGACATACATACGCTCACACCCACATATACGCACAGATCTATGAAAACCATAAGTTGTTACCAAAATCCTTCACTGTGAAAAAAAGCCACATAATCAGTCACTAAAAGATCATTAAAAAAAGGATCATTTAAAAACTCTGCATTGTATTTAGAATCTGCTAGTCTCTGTTATTTTAGAAGTTTATACTTTTTTAAAGGAACAATTGGGAAATCATATAATACACCTACCACTCTTCAATCACTTCTTACATGGGACACAGATGTGTGGGAGAAAGGTGCTCAGATGTTACTTCAAGGTTAAATATAATTTGAATGGCAACTTAAGGTGGGATGTTAATGGCATTCAGACCATTAGGATAATGTACAAACATTAACACCATTCAGACTTCAAGATCAAATACCTACTCATAAAAAACTACTTCTTTCAAAGCTCTGTGGCCAACAATTTATTCTTCTTATCTTAAAATATAGTCTGATAGGAACTGGAAAAAAATAAAGAGAAGGAGTAGAGGAAAAAGTTTGTTTTATTATGGAAAACCATACAGTACTAAAACCAAACAACACACAAAGTTGTTTGAAAGATTCTCTCAATCTAATTTTCTCTGCTTCCATACATCAAAAGTAGATTACAATTTTAAGATGCACACTACAATTACTCACAGTGCTTATCTGTAAATGAAATTCAAAAACATGACATGAACATAATGTGCTGCCAGAAGACACCGAGACACAGCTAATCTGTCTCATATCACACTTTATGTCAGTGTTTCCGTTCATAAGACAACAACTAGGCTCTCTTGAAGATATGTTGTAAGCCCAGTCATGCTTTCCCTGGGATTTCTGACAAAATCTCCCTGACCTCAATACAAAGCCATACATTAGTTTAAATGAGTTATTATTGACTATGCTGTAAGTAAAATAAAACAAAATAAAATCAATCTAGAAAATACCATTTTACTCATCTTTTTGTCAGGAATTGACACATAAATGCACTTTAAAAAAAAGCCATTTGCAGGTACCCAAATGTTTTGTTAATCATAAAAATACATCATGAAATCATTATGCAAACAATACCAGACGTATCTTTCTTGTATATATGCATATAAACACTATCAAAAGTATTGTAAGTAAAATTTTCAAGTATACTTTCATAGAAAGTACACTTGAAGTTGGGATCAGCAACTGTGATAGCATACTCAAGTTTGTGTGCAAGATATCAGATAAGAAATAATGACAATGACCTGAGCTTTAGTATATTTGAGGATCTTAAGTACCTTACATTCCCTGGGGAATTTGTGCTCTTTAGTAAAGTATCTGAAAACTCAGGTTGATACAATTTTATTGTAAATATTATCTATGATACCAACACTGTAATTAAGTTTTGCAGGGGGGTACACTATGACAGCTTACATGTATGTTTTGGTTTATACATACAAGCATATGTACACATTCATATATGTACACATATACAGACATATGTATGTATGTGATATATACACATACATACATACATATATGCATTGTCTTCCCTTTTCTCTCTTCCTCACTTGTCAACGCCTTCTCAAATAGTCAATGTGGTCACCAGAATGGAATAATTATGGATCAGAAAGGTGTAAAAAAAAGCATTCAGATGAACTCCTTTCTAGCAATTCAATTCTGAAGAGAACCTAGCCTCAGAGTTCTGCTACTATCAAGGCAAGGCAATTTTTTACTAAAACAAAATATAGGAAAATTTATTTAGGACTTCACAAATCAACATCACTATCAGAAATTCCACTCAAAAGCCATTCTAGAAGCTCACCTAAATACATGGGCACTTAAACACTGCAGCGTCCTCTAGAAATCCTGCAGAATCATAGAATCATAGAATCATAGAATGCTTAAGGTTGGAAGGGACCTCAGAGGTCATCTAGTCCAACCCTCCTGCTCACACAGGGTCACCTAGAGCACGTGGCACAGGGCTGCATCCAAGCGGGTTTTAAAGATCTCCAAAAAAGGAGACTCCACAACCTCTCTGGGCAGCCTGTTCCAGGGCTCTGTCACCCTCCCTGACAAAAAGTGTTTTCTCAAGTTCCTGTGGAACTTTCGGTGCCTCAGCTTGTGGTCATTTTCTCTAGTCCTATTGCTGGCCACCACTGAAAAGAGGTCGGCCCCCTCCTCCTCACTGCCTCCCTTGAGGTATTTGTAGACACTGATCAGGTCCCCCCTCAGCCTTCTCTTCTCCAGGCTGAACAGGCCCAGCTCTCCCAGCCTTTGCTCATAGTGCAGATGTTCCAGGCCCCTGATCATCCTCGTAGCCCTGCACTGGACTCTCTCCAGCAGCTCCACATCCCTCTTGTACTAGGGAGCCCAGAACTGGACACAGTACTCCAGATGTGGCCTTACCAGGGCTGTGTATAGGGGGGACAATCACCTCCCTCGACCTGCTGGAGACGCTCTTCTTAATGCCTCCCAGGATCCCGTTGGCCTTCTTGGCCACCAGGGCACACTGCTGCCTCATGGTCATCTTGTCATCCACCATGACGCCCAGGTCCCTCTCTGCGGGGCTGCTCTCCAGCAGGTCAACCCCTAATCTGTACTGGTATCCGGGGTTATTCCTCCCCAAGTGCAGCACCCTGCACTTGCCCTTATTGAACTTCATGAACTTCACCGCTAACCACAGGTCTCCAACTCCGCGCCACAGGACTCCGCGCCACTGACTATCAGTCTCTGCACCCTGACACTGAGCCAATTCCTAATCCACCTCCACGTCCACTCATCTATCCCACACCTTTGGAGCTTGCCCACAAGGATGCTGTGAGGGACGGTGTCAAAAGCCTTACTGAAGTCCGGATAGATTACATCCACTGCTCTGCCCTCATCTATCCAGCTAGTCACTCCTTCATAGAAGGCAATCAGGTTAGTCAAGCATGATTTCCCCTTGGTGAATCCATGCTGGCTACTCCTGAGCACCCTCTTCTCCTTCACGTATCTGGAGACAGCGGCCAGGATGAGTTGCTCCATCACTTTTCCGGGGATGGAGGTGAGGCTCACAGGCCTGTAGTTGCCCGGGTCCTCCTTCTTGCCCTTTTTGAAGACCGGAGTGACTTTGCCTTTTTTTCCAGTCCTCTGGCCCCTCCCCCGTTCTCTAGGACCGTCAGAAGATAATGGCGAGCGGCTCGGCTAGGACATCCGCCAGTTCCCCCAACACCCTGGGGTGCATCCCGTCAGGGCCCACGGATTTGTGGGTGTCGAGTTTCCTTAGGTGCTCTTGACCCACTCTTCCTCTACCAAGGAACGCAAGCCTTCCTCACTCCAGCTCACTTCTTGTGTCCCTAGGGCCTGGGATTCTAGAGGGCTGCCCCTGATAAACACCAAAGCAAAGGTAGCGTTCAGCAGCTCTGCTTTCTCCTTGTTTTCCGTAACCAGGGTACCCACCCCATTCACCAGTGGACCCACGTTCTCCCTGACCTTCCTCTTGTTATTAATATATTTGAAAAAGTTTTTCTTGTTGGTCTTAACATCCTCTGCCAGATTTAGTTCCAAGCGTGCCTTGGCTTTCCTCATAGCATCCCTGCATTCCCTGACAACGCTCCTGTATTTCTCCCAAGGGGCCTGTCCTTTCTTCCACATTCTGTATACTGCCTTTTTCTGCTGGAGTTTTGCCATGAGCTCCCTGCTCATCCACGCTGGCCTCCTGCCCCCTCTGCCTGACTTCTTGCACTCAGGCATGCACTGTTGCTGGGCATGGATGAAATGCCACTTGAAAACTAACCAGCTCTTCTGGGCCCCTCTTCCTTCTAGAGCCCTAGCCTAGAAAGCCTAGTACAATCCTGAGATGCTCCCCAGGGCATCCCCCACCCACAGCGGTGAGCCATTGGTCATGGAGCTCCCAGGGCAGGTTCCCTCACCAGCTCTCTGTGTGGAATTTCACCCTTCCCCAAGACTCTTGCCCTCCCAGCACAGCTCAGGAGGAGTCGAACAGGGCACCCATGATTTGGGTGCCTCGCCACCATGGTGCCTATGTGCTATCCTCTGCTTTTGGAATGAGTCCTGGCACTGGCTCCAAATGCCTGCTGCCATCATTTCTCCAGGCACCTCAGCACTTTGTTTTGTTTTTTTTTGTTGTTTTTTTTTTCCCCAGGGCTGAAGTGATATTTATGCTGAAGGATGTTCTTTTGAGTTTTGGCCACCACAGAAAGCAATCATATATTAGTCGGATTTTTCCATGTTCATGCCTTGTTGTTCAAAGGAACTAGCCAACATCTCAGCCATCATCCTCCCTGTCCTCATACATTAAAATATATGTTTCTAGTAGAAAGAGAACCTGGTGGGAAGGCAAAAAGGTCCTTTAGCTCCTCCAGTGTCTTTGTTGCAAAAAAACAGAAGGCGCTTTCCTTGCTTCTCTCACCTTGGTACGAATTTTTGAAAAGGAGAAGGGGAAAATGTGGAAGCTTTTGGGGAGGGTATAGTAAATTGTTTCTGAATTGTACTAAAGCTGTGGAGACAACAATTTGAATTTTCAGGTTTTTAAGAAAATCTAGAAAAACTGTTCTCATTCCCTGAGGATGAAACGTCTGGAGAGCTTCTTAAGCAGGGCAAACATAATTCAAGAGGCATGATTTTCATGTAAAGTATTTTTATATATCTTTTCTTCATATGTCAACTGCTTTAGAATGCTCAAATTATTTTCAAAGAACAGTAATATGGATTTTATGCATTATATATATGCATTTTCACTTTTAACTGTGTACGCATTCTGTACGCATTTCTTTTTGCTTCCTGGTCCTCATTCTGTGTTTTATTCTGTTGGGTTAGGTATGTTTGCCATACTACAAGTAGGATATAATAAAAAGTTTTCTCTAAGTTGCATTTGCTCTCTTCAGGTAAAGCTCACCTCATTCCAGGAACACATATTATTTGTATTATTACTATTTATTAATATGACTTTTAAAATTTAATCTTTAAAAAGGTAAATAAAAATGCCTGTTTTAAATACTGGATGCAACTTGCCTCCCACCAATAGTGAATGTGTTTTCCAAATTAGCAATAGCTAATTAGCTAATAGCTAATTAGTTAAGGTTCATTTCTTGCATTGTATAACAAAGCATTTAAAGTCTGGAAATTATTCCCTTCAAAACGGTAGGCTCCTCTGTCAAAATCTCAGATTGGGGTATTAAGTAATCTTGTTCAAGCACTACAAATGCCTTTCTTCAACAGTTCATTTTGGTTTAGCTCTTTGACAGCTGTTGTAGTGGTCTTTACTTACTCAGGCATGACAGGTTAAAACAACACTAACATACATATCCTTCAGACAGCAGTCCATGAAACAGCACAAAGCTGAAGTCCTTTGTAGGACATTCAGAGACACCAGCTTTGATGTAGAGAAGAAATGCAGTATTTTTTTCACCTTTAGGTATATTGGCTTTACGAGTCAAGAATAGAAGGCATTAAAACACCCATTCACGTTCTCTTTAAGCAAGAATCAGCCTTCAAACAAACAAATGTTCCGGCCTATATATTAAAAATATCGAGATGCTTTCCTCAATAAATACAAAGGAATTTAATATGGTATTGATTGTGCTAGAAAGGTTGCTTAGTTCTATTATCTCATCTGAGAAAAACTGATGTCCTGCTTTTTGTCTAAGTATTACAGGCACAGACTACTTGGCATTATACCTATTTCTATACAGATAGCAGGTTTTTAATTTACAGAGCATCGAGGCTTTGTTTTAGAATAGATGAGTATAATTCACCCTGACCAATCTCTCATCTATTCCTGTAAATTGGTTCTAATTTAATCAGAATTAATTGTACAGAAGTATAATGCAAATTCAGTTGTTTTTGTCATAGCTTACCATTCTTGGAAATTCTCCAAGAACTGACAAGTGGTTTTAATGAACCACCTGACCTTTCACTAAGTCATTTTCAAGCTTGTTAGCTCTCGTGTTAATGATAGAGTTTGAATAGATACTGTGTTATGTGTTCAGGTGCACAGACAGTACTATATTAAAAAAAAAAGAAAAAAAAAAAGTTAAGCTTATAAAATAAAGTATTCCTTAATGGGGAAATGCCAGAAATATGGTTTCAAGGCAATCTTATTTTAATATACATACACAAAAGGAGGTGAATTACAATTTAATTACTATATTACCCTTCAGTTTTCCCTATGGTAACCAAAGGCACTTACCCATTATAGTAAGTATTGTATTTCACCATTGGTGTGTGGCAACTCAATGTGACATGTCTTTCACATTCTAGTTTTGAAACAGACTCATTAATTTCCCTATAAGATTTTTTTTTGGTATTTTCAGTATGACATAATGAGGGTTCACTTTATTTTCATTTCTCCATGACTGTTGAATTTTTCCATTAATTTTCAGATCAGAAATTAAACCACTGAAAGTTCAGTAATTATTATATCCAGCAGATATCTTAGAATATGATTTTCTTTTCTTTCATTGTATAAACTTGCTTTTAAACCCTCACTGAATTCATTAGCACATATCTTCAGATTGGTCTCCGAAGCATGGAAATAGCAATCAGATTAGCTACAATTCAGAATATCTGCACGCAGTTATGTGTCATCTGTAGAAAGACTCAGGTGACTCTGAATATCCAAAAAGGCTCTGCTTTAATTGCTTTTTGTGACAATCTCATTTCACTTGATTTCCATATCTCACATAACTTAGTTTCCATATCAGGCTCAGTAGAGGTCCTCTGCTTTGCTCCTTATTGCATAGCTCCTAGCTGATCACCACATTATCCTTCAGCAAACAAGCCCAATACCATTTCTCAGCCAGGAGCATTCTCCCATCTGCATTCCACCTGTACAGCTTTCTTCTTTAGGTTGTTCAGGGCTGCAAAGCATATACTCCAGAGGTTGCTTAGCCCCAGGTTTGGTCACAGCAAGGGTGACCAAGCAGGGTCACCCTGCACCAAGCAGTGTGCAGATTGAAGAGTTGAGACACTGCACACAGGAGTACAAGCTGCTCAAGGGAGCGCTAGCTGGACCATTCTGACCAGTACAGCCCATTGAACAACACTGCAGAGTTGCATGTTGATAGCTAATGGCACTAAAGGTTACTTCTCTGTTGAAGCTCATGGCCTTCAGCCAAGTGCAAAACAGCACTTCTCAAAAGCAAAAATCCATTATTTTGTGTTATATGGACAGAACATTTTGTGTTATATGGACAGGACACGTTCTTAGACAGTTTTTAAAACTACCTAGGTCACCTGAAAAGTCTTTTTTCCCCCTTTGGCTGGCAATAATTTGTTTACAGGATTTTATTCAGATTCTCTCCTGATAGCCAAGTAAGTTATGCAGTTAAACCAAGCCAGGGTAGATGACAAAAGTTAGATATATTCTTATCTCTCAAACAACATAAAACAGTCAAAAAGTGTAAGATGTAATAAAGGTCTAATGTTTGTGTTGCAATCTGATAATATTTCTGGTTTTCATGTGGCTAGATGTAAGAATTCCCTGGCTTCACAGGCAAACACAGAAATCAGAATGATTGGTTAAGAGCAAGAGTTAATATTCTCATTCAGTGATAGAACAGATTTTTGATTTTTTAACACCTACACTTCCACTTGCTGACAAACTATATTCTATTTCTCTGAATAAGGAAGAGATCAGAGACCAAGTTAGGAATAATAATACTGAGTTGTAGAATTTGCATATATGGAAATGTAAAGAGATACAATACTATTGTGCTAACACTAATTAATTTAATTTCTGAATATATTTTTTTCTGAAATGATTGATTAAAAAATAAAAAAAATAGAATTATGAACATAATTAAATTCAGTGAATTAAATTGAAATTGAGGCCAAATAAAGATTAAATTTAAGTATATTTTTGGCTTTGTTTGTCCTTTTTTTTTAAATTAACTTCAAAGGAGCACAAATTAATAAAAGAATTAACAAGTAATTAACAAAATAAAAATAGAACAAAATCTTCAAAATATTTCTCTGTTCCATATCTGTTACAAAATATTTCTAAAATATCCCATTAAGCACAACTCTGTTTTCATTATTTCTTTAATTATCTTCATTTCACTACAGCTATGATGGGAGTGATGTAAATTAAAAAATAAAAAAAATAAAAAATAAAATAGAAACTAGCTTAAATGGATAATGAGTATTTTTATTTCATCTTACATATTTGTTTTTATAGGATGGTTGAAGTTAAATAAAAGTTAACTAAATATTTAAAAATATTTAAACAAATAAATATGTAGTCAAATAAACACACTTTGTCACTCAAGCTGGATTTGCTCTATGTTTCAACTAGAACTACCTCTGGAATAACACAGAAGGAATGATGTGGTCCTAATGAATAATAAAGACCTGCATGAAGTTGTTGGTCCGTTTTGTTGTGGATAAATGGAAGATTTAATATAATGTTCTTCTAAAGTAAGCTATATGTTGCAGCTGTTTGACCTCCTGATAGAATGATAGAATTTAAAGTAACTATTGTATGTTATTCAGTCCTGATAAACATTATGTGCAAGAAATAATATGGATGGAAGATATTTAAAATACAAGGATGGCAAGCAATCAGGATGCCCAGTGGAATGCACATATGAGCAAAACTCAGGTCTTTGGTCTATTCTTCACCATGAAAATAGCCTGCTCTGTGACTTTGGGCAAGTCATCTTCACCTGTCTTTTTATCCTCTTTTCTCTTGTGAAATTTGTCTTGTCCACTTGTATCATAGAAAACTAGACTGTCTCCCATAACATTTCTACTCATCATGTACTGCATCTAATTACTGAGACCAGTAGAAAAAAATCTGTATCAATGCACAATTCTAAAATGCCACTGATAATTCAAAGAATGTATAGCACCCATCTATATAGTGAATTATAAAATCTTAAAATAAATTAAGTTGGTTTTCCCAGTTAAATGTCATGATCCTTTGAGAATTTATGATGCATACCTACAAAAGCATTTTAAGACAAATTTTTATTTCTGCAATTCTTTATGATCTTTCAAATTTGATTTATTGTATAAACTTGTAATATGCCATTTACACAAGTAATATATTTGACATGAAATATGGTAAAATTTCTTCCAAATAAAATAGAAATTGAAGGAACATGGCATCTTCTAATTAGGCATCTCTTTGCTAGCTTGAGCCCCAGAATGCCCACATCAAGACTCTATGACTTCTCTTCACTGAGAAAAAAACTAACATTGTGAAATAGGCAAGTTTCTGAAGTCCATCTTACATTTTTTTTTGTGTTACGTGAATGAGCCATGTGAATTTAAGGTATATAATAATAATTTCTTGAAGGGAAAAGAAATATAGTATATACTAAATCCATAAGGTAAAAATTCATATAATTCATACTTGTATATATTTGTATTACACACACACAGATATAAATATAAAATCCAGCTAGTAACCAGGCTATTAACTTATATTTTTCTCTCTTAACAGCAGGGTTGCTCATCTCACAAATCATATTTCTGTTGGAAATGAAGGGTGAACTGCTGCCAGCATTTTGTATGGAATAATGACACACTTTACTACCTGTAAGTGCTGACTGAGTGCTTCTGCTTTTCCTTCCCAAGGTGACTATAACACAGATTGATGAAAGATTTGGCAGGACTACAAAGGTTAAAGATGCAGACCTGGAGCTAGAAGGCAGACCTGACACTGATGGAATACAGTACAATGAGACTGCCCGCATTATTGTCCTATCCTCTGATAACCAAGGTAATATGAAAACTGACTACAGAAGAAAGGAACAAATTAAATCCATTAATCAAGCATATCTGTGCTAAACAGTTGCTCTGAAGAGATGAACAAATGAAAAATTTACTGTTTGTTTCCATGCTTGCTAGCATTGGAGAAGAAAATTAATTATAAGGCTCTAGCTAAACTATTAGTTAAATTTTTTCTTGAGAAAACTATTTATTGCTTTGTCAAAGAACAAATGAACCTCATTAGTGAGATTAGTTTCAGTTGATCATTTTACATTAGGGCAGACTAGTAACGTACACTTTAAAGATACGTTGAACAAAATAACTTGAAAGAACCAGTGTCCATTTTACAACCCTTAATGATTGGTCACATAGTTTTAAAAAAATCCAACATTTTCTTTGTGAAGCTCTGATAAAATTACATATGTTGCTATTAAGTTGACTATATGAACTATTTGTCAGGAATTTCTCCAGTCAGTGGATCTCTGGATTAACTCATAAAAATCTGCTCTTGTAGGTCATCATCTGGAACCCAGTTAATTCTTTAAATAGGTAAATAAATAAATAAACAAAAAGCTAAATAAGGAACATTTGAATAATATATTTTTTAATAATATGAAAGCCAAACTCAGTGAAATTGTCCACAAAGCCTTTGTTGATAAAAGGAAAGCAATACATATGGAAGTTCTCTAATTCACAGAGAAAAAAGTAGAAATTATTTTCCTACATTCCTCTATCATCCTGCTTGAAATTATTTTTAAAGTAGTCACACCCTTTTGGAGAAAAGGAACATTACCTTTCTGCGAACTTGAAGTCTTCCTAGCAAATTATTATCTGTAGCAGGTCAGAGAAGTTGCCTGTCTTAGCAGCAGAAAGGCATGAATGTTTGCAATGCAACATTTGTGCCAACGCTTCTAATCTCTTTCGAAAGGGAAGTTCTTCATGGTGAAAGCATTCAGCTTTCAACTGACCTGTAATGATGCAAATTCCTTCTTTGGAGAGCTGAACTGAAATCATGAAGGTGAACTAGCCAAACATCACATATCAATTAACTTGTCACTACTCAGTTTACCTGATTCACTCTGGAAACCTGGCAAACGAGTTGTTGCCAAACACCTTAGCTAATAAAGTTCATTTGCAGTGGTTTAATATTTCATGACTGAGCAATTCTGGCAGTTCAATATATAGGAAGAGCTTACCAAGTCTTGGACATTCCATAAGTGCTTTCTCCTATGGGGGTCTTCCACATCTTATTCTGCATAGACATCTGATATTATCCTTCACACTTTGGGTATGGATAACATCTCTTTCTCCATCCAGCAATCTATTGCCACAAACTGTGCCCTAGCTTTATGATATATAACCTTTGGCCTCAGACAAATGTAGCTGTAGTGGGCCAGCTGTTTCAAAAGTTACTGAGGGGGAGAAACTGTAACTGCATGTGCATTCAGAGAGAGAACAACTGCATAGGCCTGATTTTCTCAGGAGGCCTGTTAAAAGTCACTTTACAGCATATACCCTATAATTATTCATCTGCTGATCTATCTGGTAGCACAGTATGGATTCTTGACTGCTAAAACCAAATATAAATGTGACATTTTTGTGCTATTGAAAATAGCATGTTTTCTGTTAAAAAAAAAAAAAAAAAAAAAAGAGAGAAAAAAAAAGAAAAGGCACCTTAGGCCACATTTTATTTTCAATATACTTCCTTTAAATATGAGAAAAGGATGAAGCAGGTCTGAAAATTTGTCATAATATCTCCACTAGCTTCTGTTGAGGTGATTTAGCAGGCTTTCTCATGAAGCTTCACTTTGGTTGCAAAAGGGCATAAATGAATCCTAAGTAATTCCTAGAGATAATGTTCAAAATTCCCTTGAAGATATAACTGCTTGTAGACTTTACATCCTTATCATATATCTATCTACATATATATATACACACACATATATATACAATAAACATGATATATACATATACAATAAAAATCATACATACATCATACATATATTCTTGCAGTTTAAACAAGACAACCTGTCTTCACATTGTTTCATCTACATTTTGGCAGTAAATCCATGCAGCTTTAAACTGTTTTAGCAGGAAGGTATGTATTCAACAAACATTTCACACGGTGCTTCAATGTTTGTTTTTCATAATCCATCTGCATGGTGGTTGTCCAGAGGTTATCTTTTAATGATATTTCTCTTTTCAGTATACCACAGGATAACATCTTTGACATTACATCCTTAGTAAGAGACGACAACATTAACCCATATTCCCCATAGTAGCATTTGACAGATTGAAGCGTGAATGGTGATATTTGGAAAGAAATGTGGCATGGGTATAAAGCCCCATGATTCAAAAGCCTTCCTTCTGCTGGAGCAGTTAGACAATCCTAGTAAGAATTCAAGTCAGCTCCTGTGGAAGCTGCGCGTTAAAGATTAGCCAGAAGAGCCTTCTCTTTTACTGCAATAAATCTTTTGTGGATAAAGGGGAATTGGCTACTATAAAAATACAATCTTTCTTGCCGTCTATGCAGCCTCTGGTGACTCTGGCCTACAGCTGCATTCAGATATGTGGCGAAGGATGCGCAGCCTGCTGTATAGATGCAAACGTCTATACAAAACTAAATGGAGTTGGAACATTATAAAACTGTCTAGTCTCTTTATTGTGAAAAATTTACTATTTAAAAAATACTGTTTGCATTAATTAGAAAAGGAAAAGATAAAATATTTCAGTTAGGTCTCTGGAGGCTCCATCTCCATTGTTTTAGTGCAAGGACCTGAGCCAAGTGTTCACTGGACGCAGTTCTGTTGCATGCATCAGTACTTTAATAGGAAAAAGATTGCTCCTCTTTGGGTCTCCAAGCTATCAAGAAACTCTTTGAGACCCAGGCCTTGATCATATGAACTGAATAAACACTGTATGTGAAGGTTACCTCAAGTTGTAAACACACTGCAGTGTGGAAGGAAGCTCCAAGCTTCCTTCCCTGTCAAAAAGTTTGATCACTGAAGACTTCTTTTACAGTTTTATTAAAATAAACTTTGCTGTCTTTAGGACTTGTAATATCTATTTCTGAAATGGATAATTCAAAACTTTGGTGTTGATCTTATATTTTCCTCAGCTAATTAAGTCCACTTATTCAGTGAATGGTTACCTCCATGGTATAAGTATTTTGCTATCTTAATATACTTCTTTCTAATTTTGACCAGTGAAGATGTTTCTCCTTGTAGTCCTGCACCTAGGATAAAGAAGCATAAGAAAATACAAAATATGATAGGAGTTTCGCAGGTCTCATAAGTGACTGTTGTAGTTTGTTTAACCATTTGAGACAGATTTTATATAGGTAGTTTATAAATCTGACAATTATGAAGTTATTCTTCCTAAATTAAAAGTTTATTTCTAAGGAAAAGAATAACTTTAATGTATGCTAATCTCCAATATTATGAGAAAATTTGCATTCAATGTTATCAAATGTATGATAACTTTAAAGACCATCTGAAGTTTCATTTTTTTCTAACTATCAAGACAGAAACAAAAACTGGAGCTTTTCTTAAAAGTTATATTAACTAGGTTCATTACATATAAATTATATGACAGATATAAAAAAAATATTTTTCCCCTTATAGTTTCATATTATAAAGTGTAATTCCATATCTGATAAAAAAGAAATAGAATTCAGAAAGAAAGGTCAAGTAAGAATTTATTTTCATTTCTAACTATCAATATTTGTTCCACTTCAAAGAGTCCCTCTTAAAAACATAAATCTTGTTCTCTGGTTAAACTAAATTATCAGGATAAGAATTTGATTGCAGTTGCTCCCATCTGGAATGACTCAGTAGATTTTAATGAGATAGAACAATAATAGCAAAGACTAGGGTATTACAATTTAAATCAATGTTGCTCATGAGGATTTATACTGAGAAAATTCAAACCAGGCTGTAGCCTCTAATCACCTCATTTGGAAAAAGAAAACCTTCCTGTTTCTAAAAGAATGTGTTTTAAAAGGACGCAAAAGTTATTCTTGTGGGTTTTGTTTTGTGTTAAAGAATCTCCTATAATAAATTTGTTTTTGAGATCTATTCATTATTCTGAGTTGCATTCTTCTGTACTGCAAATCGGTAAACAGGCAACAAAGCAAAAATAATTTCAAAAAAAAAAAAGGAAAAAAGAAAAGAAAGAGCATCATCTGAGATGAATGGAAGCTTTTGAAAACTTGTGCAGGAGCCTAACTACAAGTATGATCTTATTTCTGAAAATCTTCATCTGGAGATTTATTTCTCTGCTGTAATATGTAACAGAATAAAAGACATTATAAAACTATAAACTATTCTATTTTCGCTTGATTGAATTTCTAGGCAGTTAAAATAAAGATAAATGTTTTCCAAGTCAGACTTCTCATTTTGACATTCTTATTAAGAATAACGTAAATTATATCAGAAGACTTCCACCAGATTTAAGGAAAAGGTTTTTACATAAGGCCTTGCAAATTTATGATCAACAGCATTGCTTTCTCTGTGCTTGAGATGGTTGTATTCTAAATAATGTTACTAGCTATAAAGATCCTCTCTTTCTCTGTGGAAGTACTAATTCCTTTTCAAACTTTACTTCTCAAAACACCTTATCACAGCTAAGTTGATGTTACTGCATATATAACTGTGGCCTTTTGCTAATGAAAAATGTATTACTAGGTATGACTAATTTTCACAACTTTATTATGTTTGATATCTTTCAAATACCGTATATCTCTGTCATCTGCTAGAGTATCATTTTATAGATTAAGTTTTGTGGTAATAATGGTCTTTCCTTTCTGCTGATTACTATGTCTATAATAAAAACCTCAGTATTTAAAATCCTTTTTAGAACCTCCTGAACTAATCACAGTCATGGTAATTTACAAACTCTTATAAAAACACTAAGTAAAAGTCCACAACCAGCAAGATATATTTAGCCATTTCAGACAAAAACTGAAAAATTCTAAAGGACTTGAAAAGATGATTTATATAGGCAGTATTCAAATTCCTAGCTAGTATTAGCCAACTTGAATTGTTCTTCATATAGCCTAACAAAGACAATTGCAGATTCTCAGTACTCAAACTTTAGAGAGTCCACTCACATTTTCTTTAGTTTCAATTTTCTTTTTTCTCCAGAAAGACTGTCTTTCAAAGAGGAAAAGAATGAAACTGAACTTAATTGCCATGTGATTCCTGACAGTATGTAACTCCATAAGCAAGTTCCAAATAATGTGCTGTATATGATAAGATCTCTGAGAATATCTCAGTTACTCGACTTCTAAACTACACACTTTTCCATTTAATAATTGGTCCATACATTTATCTTGATAAAACCACGATCTTGTACTAAGGGGTCCCTATGCGTATTATGCTTATTATGTCATTATGCCATATTCTTTCCATATTCAGTAAAATCAATATCTTCATTAAGAGAACTGCATTCATAATCACAGTAGAGTCTACTGAAAAATGATTATTCCTATAGAGAAGGATCTACAGACACTGAGGAGTCCTATAGAGAAATCAAGAAAGCTAAATTTCAATATTTTGTTCCTTGAAAGAATGTATATTGCAAAAATCTACAGGAACCCCTTAGAAAATTGAAATGTTGAAAAGTAACTGATAATAAAAAATAATAGTGTTTTGAGTCAGACCGTTAGATTTAGAGGATTTTGCCTTTTTTTTTTTTTTTTTAATCCTATGGAAAAATACCTTTGACATTAGATATAAGTAATGAAATATTCAGATAAAGGTGTGAAATAGAAGCTTAAACATAAGGCATTTGATTAAAAGTTCTTTAAAAGAATACATTATTTCAATACTCTGTACTAAACAGACACAAATATAAATAGAGCTTGTCCCTTCAATTAAAGCATTATTAATGTTTTGGGCTGGCAAAATTAAAAAAAAAATCAATTCCAACTTCAAGTATGAGAGAAAAATCATTTGAAATTACACTGGACAATATTAGAATAACATGCTTAGAAACAACTATCCTACTTTTTAAAGCAGTCATTTATCATTTTCACAGCAAGTTTAATTTTACCCTTATACCAGATGATTACCCTACCTGAAGTAAGGAAGGAAGGATCTGAAGTTTTCTCTGTTTTCAGGAAAAGATATAAACAAAAAAAAACCTCAACACATTAACTCTGTTCAGCTGAAGGCATTATAATCTCAATGTGTAAAGATCTTTCTATATCATGTGAAGAATAAACAATACTCACATATTTGGGAGCTGTCATGAAATCTGGCAGTCTGGCACAGATGCTCAGATTGGCCATGGAAAAAGTTCCCTGTCATGCAAAGAAGATTGGGGATGTCTGTCTGATATTGCAAGGCTGAACAGATAAAGAGCCTTTGTCATGACTGAAAGGAAGTGAAGATATATATAAGTGAAGATATATAAGAATATAAAACAAAAGGTAATTAAAAAAATTGACAGATACTACTAACATTTTCAAATTAAATACAAATCAGGGAGAAAGTGTTATACTTCTAAGTATCCATTTCTGTATAATTGAACAATCAGTGGCCCAACTCAATCAATTCCTTGTTCCTCTGAACAATCAGCAGATTGCCACACAGAGGTCTTTAAAGTACATGTCCTTTATGGACTACGGAGTATATACTTATGGACTATGTACTTGACAAGACTTTAAGACTAAGATTATAAATACAAGTGACCATTTAGTAATCCATGTAGATTACAATCTGGATATCAAACAGATTTAGGACATAAGAGAGGCAATGATAAAACAAAGCTATATACATGGCTCAATCATGCTAATAATGCCATTAGTTGTGTTATCAGAAAAATATATATTCTAAAGAATACCAATTAAAATAGGAAAATACGTAGAGAAAACAAATTTTTATTTTTATTATAAGTAGGAACAGGAACTTTCTGATTAAATCACATATTATGACACAAATGTCATAATTTTTGAATCTACTTCTGAAACCTGCGCATATCGAAGCATAGAAAGAGTTGTCTTTATATTGGGCATATCAATCCCCCATCCAAACTATTATTTTGACTGGAACCTTGCTTCAGGATCTGTTATGCAGAAATGATCACTCTGCTATCACCCGGTACTATGTATGAGTACTATTTTGGCAAGGATTAAAGGGAGAGTATATTTTTCTTACGTGTATTTGATCTGGCATCCTGTCATTGAGACTTGTTTGTCATTTTAGATACAACAGTGAATCATTTGTAGAAAGTAATACAATAAACATTATTGTTTCTGGTCCACACTGACAGTAGTTGGGGAGCCTTTACCTCTATGTTTTGATTCATAGGTAGTAACAAAAGATATTGTGAACTTACTAAGGTAAATAATGAAAAGAGAATAGCACTGCATCAGTGCTGACTTTGACAGTATGTATTACTGCAGTCTCTGGCTTTTATATTTCTAAATTTTAGAACAAAATTAAACAGTTCCTTACTTTGAATATAAGATGTATTTTAATAGTGAAATATGATGCCTATATGATGCCTACATATTTTTGGGAACTTTAAAAAATCTTGACCCAAGTTTTATTTCTATTGCTCTAATTACCTGAAGAACTTAGCTTCAGGTAGAAATAGGTAAGAGTTTATGTAACAGCATCCTAAATCCTAAATTAATCCTAATCCTAAATTAATGCTCCTTAATGCTGGAAGGCAGCTCTTGCTGCCTCATCTCTGATTCACATTGAGTTGTTACAGCTTCTTATAGTTTCAAATTCAGAAATTTCTGATGTAGGTGTGAGATATATTTAATCTTCAAAAGAGTTTCTGAGCAGTCTGGATCTTTTCTATTTCAATCGAGACCAGCTCAGTGCTGCCAGGGTCTTTGTCAACATTAACAGTGTCTCCTAAGCAAGTCTTTTAGAAGTAAAATGAAAAAGAGCAGAAAACAAAATATAGCCCATCCGGGTCAGAGGCAAGAACACGAAGCTTAGAGAACAGCTTGTGGTTTTGTCAGTTTCATTTCTTTTGGATTATATAAAATAGAGAGAGAAGAGTCATTCTTTTCTGCATAACATTGTATATATTTTCAAAAATAATGTTCTTTTATTCCATTTAAAACCTAGTCTTTAGGGAGGCAGATTCTGTTAATTCATCTGGCACCCACTTCATGTTGGTGCCAAATATTATGCAAGCAAGATGAGCATTGCTGAATGCTCATCAGAAAATTTACAATTTTCTATTATGCACTCCTTCAGTGCTCTCTTCCTGTCTGAGGAGGTCTTGTCTATAAAATCATTCTAGAGAGAAACCATTCCATCCCTCAGCTTTGCTGCTTTTGCTTCTATCTTTTCTAATCATACTATAACATTCTAGATGTTTAGATGAATGTTATTGAGAGCAAACAATGGTTATGTTAAAGTGTTAGGCTAAATTCAGTAAAAAGGGATTAAATTCCTGTTTGTGTCACAGTTTTTGTATTATTCAATCTCTGCTTAATTTTGAGTCACCATTCTCGGTTATATGAATAAATTATTCAGAAACAGAAAAGTCTCTGGTTCCATCATGTAGAATATGGTCAACCATAATGGAATACTATAATTTGAAAATAATGCTTAGATAACACTACTGCATGTGAATGATTTGGATTGACAATCTCACATCTGTTTTTGAATCAGACCACTGAAGAGGCTCAAAAGCAACTCCGGAAATCTCATTTTTTCGGTGTTCATCTTGAAAAAGTTTTAAAGAGGACTGGTTTAAAATAGGCTTGACCTCAGGCCAGAAAGTCAGGCATTCAAAACCACTGATAGTTCTACAAACATTATTATGCTACTTTATTTAGTAGTCAAATCCACTATGCCAGACACTGCAGAACACTGTAAGAAAAAGCCCCAATTATCAATTAACCAGGCTTCATGAAGATTAAATAAGTGCAAGGGAAAAGCATCTATTGATTCATCCTAATACATAATCACGGTTCAATAATTTATTTCATGCTCTAAATAGTGGGTGAGAAATTTAGAGAAAATCCACTGGATTTTCTTTTAATAAGTGTATGCTGACTTCTTCACTCTCATCCACTGATTTATGGTGCTTTGTCACCCAAAACAACATTTACTGTGTCACCTTTCATTGCAGACCTGTCAATTACATGTAATATGAACCTTATAAGCCTTTTTTCCCCCTTTTCCGAGATTTGTTTTCACTGATTAAATAGAGAAAAGGTTCAGGAAAAGCTCATACAGCATCATCCCAGAAAAGCAGATGAGGAGAATGTCAAAGTAAATGAGACAGCATTTGAACTCCAAATCATATTAAAGTATTGCTTTCTAATCAGTAGATGATATCCCTGAGTTTATGTACCTTGCCATGAAGCCTAAGGCATCTCAGCTGGAGTTCAATAAGCCCTAAGGCTTTACTCACACTCACAGATTACACATAGGAAAATATCCACTGCAGGAATCAGAAAATTTTAATGCATTTTTTTGAGCATTTGTACTTTTTTTTCCAATACATAAAGATCAGTATAGTTAGAAAAGAAAGGGAAATAATATAAATCTCACTTCCTTTTCTGTTCTAAGCTCCCTTGTGTGTTTATGTATACAGAGAGATAATATCAGAACATGTCCTAATTATTTAATAGCTCCTGACTTAATCGTAGTAAAGGCTACAGAACCATTTCAAACAAACAAACAGGAGTTGCTTTTGCAGTAAGTAATTTCCTGGATCCATGTTGGGATACATATTACCTTTCCTAGAAGGTTTCAACAAAATAGTTCAGTTACTTCTTTGTGGACAGAGGTAAGGTGCAATTAGATTTTTCTCCCAGTGTGATCAGCAGGTCAGTTCTATCTACGGTAGCAATGCAAAGTCAATGTACCAAAGGCCCACTATTTCGAGTATCAGATTATAGAAGCAGGAAAGAAAGGGGAAAGAAACAAACAAAAAAAAAAGCATCATCCTCCCAGGATAACTGCCCTCCACACAAGCTCACTCCAGCCTAACCTTAGTGTGCCGTAGTTTAACCATTCTACTTTCCTGGCTTGAATCTAAAGTAATTTTCTCTTCAGGGAATGACTGCACTTTATTGATACATGTAAGTCCATCTCACTGGAAGAACTTCAAGCCCCCAAAATCCATCAGCAAATAGCTAACAAACTTACTACAGCCAAATATAGGCCAGACATTGACAAGTAGAATTTTATTTCATTTTTAAGTGAAAGACACTGAAATAAGAACTGCTGGAGGAGAGCCATACCTCAATAAAATACTATGAAGGACGTGTTATAGAACTGCAGTAAGCCAAAAATTCTTGTGTATTATTCCCTACAAGGTAAAAGCTTGGGAGCAGCTTACATTATAATTATAACATAATGCAATAAGTGTGTTGGTACCTATCCCGGTATGTATTCATTTATTTCTCTAATAAAGCTAAACATATTCCATAACTGAATGGCAACTGGCAAAATTCCAGCAATTCCTGACTCTAAGATGACCCAAGCACTCAAGATTTTTAGAAAACTTCACTTGCAAATCTTGCAGACACTCTTTAATATTTCCAGCTGTATTCACATCATAAGCATCAGTAATAGCTATTTGTTATGACATCTGATATTTTTGAAAGCTTGGCCTTTTGAAAACAAATAAATTCAAGTATAAATAAAAAAAAATACACAAGTTTAGTACAGTACCTCATGTACACCTATCTGTTGCTCCTTGGGCTCCTTGGGTCTCCAACATAAAGGGACAAAAATTACTCTCTTAATGTCCTTGATAGTTCAACTCTTCTGGCCAAGAATGACTGGGGCTTCTGGATTTGGGGAAGATCCTAAAGCTGTCAGGACAATGTCACCTTTGGTAAATGTGAATGACAAGCTGTGCCTGCCAGACTGTTAGGATAAAGAGGTACGTGAAGATTCTCCACTTTTAACTGTGCTGTGCCAATCTCCATAGTAGGTGAACACAGGTCAAGCTGCCTCCAGAGTCTTCAACAGTATATAGTGGCACTGCTTATTAGTCCTTGTATTGCTTTTAGACTAGATATTAGTACAATATGATAAGATATTATATGGCATCATTTAGCAAAGCTGTCTTGTTTTATGGTTTTTTTCCTGTCCACTTCTTTTTTCCTGATCACCTAAAAATAAAAATAAAAGTTTAGTGTTGTACAAATACATACACAGTAACTTTCACTTTAATAATGCTTCACCAGCTAATACGGCAAAAACTCCACCAAATACATATTGCTAATAAATGCATGGAAGACATTAAAATCTCTATCCAAAAATCCATTTTATAAAAATTCTCAAAATAAAAATTTGCTACCTGAAATATATAAGCCTTGAATATGAGGAGCGATCTCTCAACTTTTATAATACTTTCTGAAAATTAGACTAAAGTGTAGTAGAAAACATTTCAGGATCAGTGAAATCATAGTAATTACTTGTGAAATTATTAAAAAGTCCAATCAGACCCTTTTCTAAAATAACCCTTCTGTATCATCATCTTTGTCAGTCATTCCTTCCAAAAAATCCCGATTTAAAAATAATAAAAATAAGGAAATATGAAAGGGTGTGCTCCTGGAATTGCTTCATAAATTGATTAATTTTTGAAATATTTGCCTCTAATTAGAAAAGACAGATAAAATATGTGAAATGAAACTATAAACACATTGTGCCTGTTCATGCCGCCATTTTTCAAGCTTTATTTTCTGAACTTGAATGGAAGGTAGCAGTTCCAGGATATATCTTTTTTAATCATAATTATGGGAATTTGTATTACTTCTCTACTGCAAATAAAGAAATTAAGGAATCTGCAACTGAAATGTATACAACTTTAGAGTTACTTTATAAATTTCAGCAATATCTCACCAACTGTCTTGAACTAACAGTGACCCACCACAGAAGACTCCCTCCATTTATACTCAAAGGAAGCTGAACTGGTCACCAAAAGAATGTGAAGTTCATTCACCCAGAGCTCATTATAGTGTAAGAGTATTAATTATGCTGCACATTTCTGCACTATTGTCAGTGTGCTAGAGCACTGCAGAGACTAAGAATCACATCAAATGCTGTAATGAAAGACTGAAAAAAGACAGAGATGATTCAATTTCAAGGGACTTGCTTTTATTCTTACTTATTTTAAGTCGGTTCTGACTGTGGAATATATTTAATATTTAAAAGATAAAGTAGAAGAAGGTCACTGACACAAGTTATCTTTTTCTGTAGGTACCAAATACAGATGTGTTTTTTTCCATTATGCAAAAGTAAACCTATAATTATTTTGAAAGTAGTTTTATTTTTGGAGTTCTGTTGCAAAACAACAATATCAGGAATAGCAACCATCTAGAACTGAAGGTAGTTCCTTTAAGTGAAGGCTGGTATAAGCTGTGCTACACGGTTCTACTGCTCTTTGGCATACCCTTTTTTTGTTGTTGTTCCAATAGTGGTATATTAGGACTAATTCTATAGTTTTATTCTATAAAACCTATCAGTAGAATTATTCTCATTATAAGGGATAAGAAAAAAATGTACATATTAAAATCAGTGGGAGCTTTGGGTACATGAAAGCTACAAGATATAACTGCTTATAATTTCCATTTTTAAATGCAATGACATTTTCTGTATCTTTGTAAGGAATTCAAAATTTCTTCTTTACCAGTTCAGTATTTAAATTCTGAGGATTGCCTGAGGGTAGCAACTGAAGCTGAGACTTGAGATAAAAGGGAAAGATTTTCTTAGGGAGGAAAGTAGTTCTGAGAAAAGTAGCTTCATCCTTAGATGGTCCTGATATCAGATACAATAGGAAAGCTGAAGAAGAGATTAGCCATTTGAAAAATGACCGTTTCAAAGTAGTTCATTGATTTCTTAAAGGAATATTCAACAACAACAAAAAGTGTATTTTGGACATAATGGCATGGCAAAGATCCTAGTGGTAGGTCATTACTTAGATCCAAAGTACTCATAGTCTGCTGCTACAAAACATGAGAAAAATGTTGCTACCTTAGTAATGAGCTAACATTAGCTATACGTGTATAGCTATGGTGTGTGCTGATTTGGTGACACATTCAGGCAAAAAGTTGCTATAAAAGAATTCAGTCTAGCTATATGTATACAAGTAATGAGCAGAGCAGAGCAGAGCAGAGAAGAGGAGGAGGAGGAGAGTAATACACACAATAAACTAAGTAAACAGTCTCCTACACAGTTCGCCTGGTTGCTTAGCCAGCAGTGCTGCTAATAAATTAGCGGCTCTAAAATTATGCTGGACCTCATTCATTTAGTACCTTAAAAAAATGTCATATGGAGAGATCTGCTCTGTAAAATGATTATACTATATATATAGCATGTAAGGACATAGCCATAGGTCTAGCAACCAGCTCAAAAACTCACAGCGAGAAGCACCAGTGCTAGATAGAGTGTTATGTGTAAGAAAATATACTAAAGGAGAGCAGATAGCAATTTATTTACAATAAATGACTGACTTTGGATTGTGCATTTTTATATTGGTTTATTATTTTATAAACAGTTCAGAATACTCAATCTGTGGAAAATAGATTAAATATTTTCCCCCAAAACAAGAATTAGAAACTACAGTGACTTTTTATCATAAGTAAAAAGAAGAAACAAAGGAAAAAATATGGAGTAAGGGAATAAAAACCAGACATTTAACACCCTTCCTTAGGAAACTTTGGAACAAATAATCAAATAAAATATACATGGCAATTTGAAGAATACAAGGAGATAATTAATAGAGGTCAAAAGCAAATCATGACAAATCATTCTAATCTTCCTTATTACAAGTTAAAATCATCTAGGAGATAATGAAGAAAAACATATGGATAGGATTCAATTGTTTAAGTGTGATATTCAACAACAGATTCATGAAGGCATGCAAGACAACAGCACAAAGTTGACAGGCATGACCCCCATGAAATCACCTACCTTCTTCTTGACAGCTGGTGGCTGGGAAGAATACCTGATGTTGCCTAAATGGTACTGGACATCTACACTTAGGAACCCAAAGTCCACAACAAATGTCTTATGCCTTGGCTTTCAACACGTATTTCTAGGAAACAGGGTCAGTTCAAACCCTCGCTAGTCTTTGTCAAACCAAGATTTTATCAACAGGAGTACCAAAGGACTTTAGTATGGTTCAAGATTACCCAAGTTACCCACAGATAAAACCAATCTAAAATTCCCAGAGCCTTATATTATTTGTAAATATACTCAAGGACAATGATAGACTTGATAGGTAAATTAATTACCTATAAATAATGAGATAAATAAGCAAAAGATAGTACATTGAGGTGGCAATATAAATAACTTGCTAATTATCTGTTCTTCTGAAAATGAACATACATTTTTTATGAATCAGAGTAGGTAACAGGCCAAGAACAGGATACTGTACCTATATCAGGAGTAAGACAGACATTATTGTCAGGAGAACAACTTGCAAATCATGTAAAGTAATATTTCCATTGTATTCAATGTTGAACAGACTTTTAATGAAATATTTTGTCCAGGAAGAGACTCTGCACTTCATTAAGATACACCAACATGGTAACAGGTTCAGGTTTGCACAAGGCTATTGCAGAGAAAAAATATTTTCCATACATTAATGAAGAATAGGCCTAGCAGAGCTTAAACTGCAGCACACAAGGCTCCAGCTGATAGAGAAAAGAATAGTGAAAATCTGTAATGGTTTCCCAGGAACAACACAGTCTCATCCTTGGAATCATTTAAGGATGGCTAAACAACCACACGTCAGGAATAATTTAACCCAATGGGCTGAAAGTCGAGTAAGATGATCTCTTGCAGCCCAGTTTGCCTCATTTTTTTTTTCCTGTGTAATATAATGCTCTGTTTTCCTAGGATGTATTTAACAGAATTTGTTTTACTTACTGAATTGCTATTCAAGCAAATACCCAAACATAAAGCACAATATATCAGGGCATAAATGGTTATGACTGAGTTCCATTTTGCAATGACTTCGTTATTGTAAATGATTAATGTAGTACATTATCCCTAAACTTACAATGCAGCCCATGAGTACAATTAATTTTCCGATAAATTAGAAGGTAGTTAATTAATCTTAGTAAAAGTTAATTAAAATTTTACTCCTTTAAGAAAAGAGTTGGTCCATTTAGCATATGTCAGTCTATTTTCTCTAATGACCTTAGCAAGGAAATACTATGAATTCTTCAAATCTATTTTTAAAGGCTTTTGAATTCTTGCATATAATTCTCTGTTAAAGGAAAGCAATTATGTACAAATCATTAGTTTATATTCATTAATTTCTGTCTAGCACAACCAGACTATATTTAATGTCTAAGTCATGATGACATCAGAGCTAATTTGTCATCAAAATTTACATGCAAATATTCTTTTTATATTATATAAAGAGTCACAGTGAGATTACGTAAAGGTATTAGAGGTATAATGCAGAGAGTACTCAGCTCCAGCATCATGGGATTTAAAAATCACAGGTCCACATATTAACTTGGGCAACAGTTACTTAAAAACTCTATTATACCATACTGTCTGCTGTATCTTGCAATGAAGCAGCACTATCAAAAAAAAGAAACTATGCTATAATATAGACCTTGTAGAAATTGTGACTTAGAGCTTGAGCTCCAACTTTTGCCCTTATACAATTCACTGTTCTCACTAATATTTCAAATTTAGGACCTTATGCATCATCAACATCCTTTGGCTGCTTAGTAGTGCTGTGCTGTAAAGCATCATAAAATCCAGTTTAACTGGATTGTATGCTCTGCTGGTCATAAAAGTTGAAATAAAATATGATTCAAGATAATAGGTAAAATCAGAACTGATACAGTAGCATGATTTTCTTCTGCTACATTAACAGTATATATGTTTCAAAATAATTCAAATGCAGTAAAAACACTAAGCAAGTATACTCCTTACACTATTTAGAGTATAGATTGGTTCTTCAGTGTTAAAAATAGCAAAAGTATGTTGCAATTATGCGATCATTACCTTAAAATGCATTATTATATAATACAAAAACTTCTGAATATGAGTATGCAGTGTGCATCCTGATGTCTGGTCTTGCCACGAGAAAAATACTGGGAAGAAAAGAGTGGTTGTGAAAGACTAAAGTCAAATTAGTTTTGTAACACCTTAAAAAAAAAAGAATAGTATTTGCATACTTAAAAGACGTCAATCACCTTGTATTCTAAGATATGTTAGAGCTTTGGAATAAAAAAATAATTTTTAAAGCATTAATGTACATAATGTATAAAATTATAATTTTCTGAGAAATCTATAAACAAACACATTTTGGCATTTTCTATAAAGCCTTCAACATCTTTTTATAATTTGTCTTAGATAACCTTTCCTATTTCATCAGTTTACTTGACATATCTGAATATATTGAAAGAAAAGCCTTGACGTATATTGTAAATTAAGAGATAGGAAGAGGGACTTTTGTTTTCTTTTTATTTGGAGTGGTTATCTTTATTTAATTTACAGCACAGAAAACAAGAGATCATGCCTGAGTACGAAAAAAGATATTTTACAGACTGCAAACTGGAATTATTTGAAGTATATTTTTCAAAAGTTCACAATTTCTAAGATATATGAGTAACCCAGGAGGGAATGCTGGAATAATGGTAACTGAGATTTAGACTTCCGAGTCCCTTAGATTTCTTTTTTTTTTTTTTAACCCAACATTGCAATGTTGGGCTGTATTAGGTTGAGATATAAAGCTGGTTCTTAGCCTTTGCTGTAAAAAATAAAGACTGTTTATGTACTAGGTATATATAATTTAAAATTGTGTTAGAGTAAGATCACATATAATGATTGACCTTCACAAGAAAATGAAGGTGGAAAACATCTTCACAAGGTTTGGTTCAAAGCACCTTTTTTCTTTTTTTTTCCAAGAAAAGGAAAACCATACTCATCAATGACTGAAGACAAATATAGCAGAAACTGCTTTAAGTGTGCATGTAATGTCTCCCAGTCCCTGGTGTTGTCAGATCTTCCTGTTCAGCCCCTGGACTATGGGATGGGCACTCATCTGTCTTGGCAATAGTCCAGACTGTCCCACCACAATCTGACTGGCCACACTGAGAAAGGCATCTCTTCAGCAGGTGAATGGGGCATGAAATGCCTCTACACGGTGATTGATTTATCTAAAAGTTTTTAAGGCAATATGAATTTTTTAGGTGAAACTAAACGAGTACTTTAGGAACTTTTAAGAGGAACTCTGTAGGGGTTAACATTCTTTTAGGTTGTTATCAATTATGATCTCTCTTGCACACTCAAGAAGTTGCAGATGATTGCTAGTAAGCCCAACTGTATCTCAGTGCTACAGGAATTAATACAAGGGACAAATGACTGAAAGCTTCAGAGTAAACATGTCTTCAAGATCTAAAGTGTTTATGGCTAGAAACAAACTTAGCTAACTGCTAATCAATGCACCAATTCCAACAAAAAAGAGTGTTTTTAAACAGAATATGGTCAATAATAAACAAGAAATAAAATCTCAGGGGAAAAAAATATAAGGTGTAAAAAGATAAAGGAGATATAAAAAGCACAGAAACTTACAGGAAAGAATTTTTCTCTTCAACAGAGGGAAATATTTTCATACATGCGTCATCACAGAGTAAATCTTCCGCTCTTCCTTGTTAATGAAACAGAAACATTAAAAAGTATTCGTGATTTGTAATTACAAATTTTAAGTATATGTGATATACATTTAGATATGTAAAATTCCCCTCTAAAGTGTGAGTTATTTTCTGGCTGGCTATATTTAGTAAAATGTATAAATTAAGATGTATATTCCAATGGCTTAATGACATCCATGCTTATTGTGTGGGATGCTTCAAAATAGCTCACAGAACTGCATATAACACTAAAACAATGCAATCTATTCTGCATTATAGAGTAAAATATAGTGTTTCATCTCTGATGTAAGCATGTGGATATAACTAAAAGCAAGAAAGAAAAGACAGGATTTAGAAATGACATAGAGAAGGTGAGTTTGCATTTCAATTTTAGAGTTGAGATGGAAATGAAGCTATATTTAATCAGGCAATTTATATTAGCATTATCGATTACTTGAAGGGTTCTGGATGTCACAAGCAAATATCAGATGATCTGATTAGATTACTGTACTTCTTGTATGTGAATTAATTCTACAGGGGATTGAATATAAACAAATGCAGTAAAGGCATGTATTTGTTTTTCATACGGCTGTGTTTTTTTCTCACCAGCCTTTTTAAATCTGCTAGTTGATGACACAAAGAAATATTTTCTGAATGCTGATTTGTTTTGGGATGTTCAGTAATTTTGTGTATGCAGACAGTGTGATTCTTATCTCTGGTTTACCATGAGGCTATAAAGCCTCACGGAAAGATTAATTACAGCTCACATCAATTTTGGCCTCTAGATGTCATGTACAGAACATAACACTGAAGAGGATGTAGACAAATTTTGATTATCTCCATCAGAGAAAAGACAGAGAGAGTAATCAGAAGGTAATGGATTTTTAGAAAGGGTTGGGTTTGCTGTTTGTATCTTTTTAACATAAGTGAAAATGTGTGAAAATTTACTTCCCTAAAAAAGGGAAGTAGAAAGAAACAAGTTAAATGAAAGAATGTTACTGAAAGAGGAACTACTGCCATAAATCAGCAGGATTTGAGAAAATAAATGAGATTTGGAAACTCACAGATGTCATATTGCTGATATTCAAGGTTAAAAATGAGACAGAATATAATAGCTGTCAAGGAGGCAACAGAAATACAGTTATTCTTCTGACCTTTTGTATCAAATTCTGCCTGCAATGCCAGGCATTTCTCAAAATTCTTTTCAATTATATTCAAAAATAATTTTCCAAATATTTTATTTCTAATTTTTAACTGCATAGTGCAAACATGATGAAAACATTTTGTTCCATAACACTATTTATCCAACGATTTAAAATCCCTTACAGTCTTGCAAGGGAGTGTAGCAAACACAATTATATTCATTTTTCAGTTCATTGAGTAAAGAGTAATTGGAAGGCAGGTCCAAAGTGTAATTCAAACTGATAACAAGTCCAGAAGTGGAACCTCAAAACCCTGTCATCACCAAGTTCTACACTCGTTATCAGATATTAACAAAAAAAATCTGTCAGTAAATCAATTTACATTCTACAAGGGCTCTCACATGAACGTTTTCCAAGAGACTATGTCTTTCTACTTAGTAAGACACTTGGAAAAACTGTCAGGCATCTTAGGTGCCATTTGTGGATGGCTTCTCATCTTTACGCAGGCACTGCACATTCGACCAACACAAAATACCCATGCTGAGCAGAGAGACTCAAAGAAAGTCTGCATCCTAAAGCCTGAGCCCTGCACAGTACGTGTAAGATTAACCAGTAGAGTAAAGCTTACCGTAATCTCTAAAGGCCTCAGACCTGATATTTATGAAGCTATGAAATACCAGGGCTCTCCTTTGCTTCTCCCCTGGTCTTACTTGCCTAGTTAGCTGTATCAGCCCTAAATCCCTAGCCTTCTCCCGTCTTACACACTTCTCCTTAGGTTTTATCTCGAAGTTTCTGTTCCTAGTAACAGTCATTTCCAAGCACAGATTAAGCTAAGATACAGCTAGTACCAGTTTTCCCGTCTTGCTAATGTTCATCTCAAAATGGTACTCTAAGTTATGTTATTATGTTATTATGTTATTATGTTATGTTATTATGATAGTATTTCTGTGCTACTCGAAGGGCCCTAATCAAAATAGCTGCAACTCACTGACCATGTAGATCACACTAAACAGATCTAATCCTGTAAGTATGCTGTCTCTGGACATAAAAACTTATACATAATGAGACATAAAAACAAAAACATAATGAGATTAGACTCCATCACAACCAATACATTCCCAATACATTCTGCTTAAAATTTATAATGTGCCTCAAATGCTTAAATGGACTCAGCTTTGATATACAGCACTGAGTACATATAATCAGTCCTTGGTAGTTTTATACAGTTGTAGCTTTGTTTCATTTCTGTTAAGAGTAAGGCATGGAGGAGAAATATTTCGATAAAATATAACATGCTGACCTAACTGTGCTATACTCCATGGCTGGCTTATGGCCATGTCACGTATACCACACACACAACCTCCACTCGTTATTGTACATTGCACCACATGATGTTTATGTGCTATCTGCTATTAGCACCAACTGAATCGCAACGTGGGACAATCACACACTAAGTAGTTGTATAAGAGTATAGATTCCCCTTCCCTCTCCACTCCTCACCGCAGACCGGTGTTCAACACTGCCTGGAATCTCCTTGTCGTTCTCTTCCTCCCACCAGGAAACTGGGGAAACCTTGTGCAGAACTGAGGGTAATAAAAGCCTTAATTTGACTGCTATGTGTCTTGTGTTTGTGTGCCTACTCTCACTAGACTCTCGGGTGACTGCATCCTTGCCTTCCAGTCCTTACATCTGGCATTGTTGGCAGCATACACAAACAGGAATGCTGTGCTTGAGAATGGCAAAAAGAGAAGGTGAGGGCCTAGCAAAGGTCACTCATCACCAGCTCCCTGAATGGCCCCAAACTGAGCGATGGGCGCCAGTAACTGTGCTGCCTGCCACACAGGCAGGCATCCCTGAGGACTGGCCTGAACTGGTATGAGCTGGAAGTGCTACCCTGTAGGCAGTTGAATCTGCTATAAAAGCATAGTCCTTTCTGGGGGTCTTGGGGGGTTTCTTGCAAGCTTGCCAGGCATCTGAGCTCGACACTGTTGACTGATATTAGGACTTTGTATAATGATATAGCATCATTGCAGCAGTGCATTAAGGATTTGGAAAAAAGTAGTGAGAGCATGGGGTAATGGGGTCAGATCCTTAACCTCGTTAAGGGAAGAATTAAACCTAATGAGCTCCTTATCTATGTCTAGATGATTGCCTCATCATCCCCTGTTGGGGCCCGCTCCAAGGACGGCCGTACAGTGCCTATCAGCAGGCAGGATGCCTTGTTAGTAGATAACTAACTTCAAGGCCGACAGTGTACTTGTTCCATCAGCGGATCAAAAACAAAGGCAGCTGTCCGGCTGCTGTGTGACCATGAAGCTAATTGGACAGTAGCTGTGGCGCACTTGTTTTTAGGCATAAAAGGTATTGTATCCGGAACCTTATAGGTAAACTTATAAGGGATTGGATGCCAGCCCCGAAGACAGT
>NW_020456065.1:0-546 GCF_003342845.1 Nothoprocta perdicaria | reverse complement strand
TGCCACAGCAGTCCAGCGGATGTCTAGTTCTGCCAAAAGAAGAGGAATTGTACGGCTGGGAATCTGTTACCATTGTGGAGAAAAAGGCCATCTTCGTAGAACCTGTCAGGTGGCAGTCTGGTGTGAGCGTTGCCAAACAGACCGACATGCTGCCAGCATGTGTGCCGGTTTGCAAAAAACGTCAAGATCAGCGCGAAGGGCCCCCACGCCAGGACACAAGTAGCAGGCCCAATGCTATCCGACAGCTCCCACCCCCTGCGACGCGAGGAAGCTTGGGGTCTCTTTGGCAATAACAGTAGATGTCACCTTAACATCATCGACAGTACGAAGGGTTCCAACAGGGATATATGGACCAATTTTAAACAAGGAAAGCATGGTYGGAGCWYTCCTGRTAGGTYGCTCTTCTGCYGGTGTAGCTGGACTTATAGTTCTGCCCGGGGTAATTGATGCTGACTACACCGGCAAGATAATGGTTGCTGTCTATACATTGAATCCGCCATTGATAATCCCGAAAGGGACCCGCATAGCTCAATTGCTGATTTTTAA
>NW_020456064.1:15953-17300 GCF_003342845.1 Nothoprocta perdicaria | reverse complement strand
GACCCCTTATTCTTATGTCCTTATATGGGGTAGTTTGTCACATTTCTGTTAGTTCCTTAAAATCTTGTGGTTATCTCTGCTTGCACCAGCGTCTGGCGATTGTTTTAGTTTACGTAAGCGATTTCACATCTTTTGTGGTTTAACCGTTATATTGGRCTTAACATACATCTTAATAAACAATATCATAGTTCATAGTTTCTCACAAGGAGAGATCATCTTCAGTGCTAACGCTCCTTTGGCAGTTGTCCTCTGGTATCCTGGAGGCTGCCACCCACCTTTCGGAAAGACTGCTCTCTCACTGCATATCTATGATATCTGAGCAGTTCATGAGGAAGATACAGAGATGCTGAGAGTATGGAGGTGGTGGTGAAAGGCTGTAATGAGGCAGCAGAAAAGAGCCCTCTGGGTCCTTGGTGAGAGGGGAGTGTGGAGACCTCTGTCTGGTATCCAGAGAAAAGAGTGAGAAGTTTGGAGATCTGCACTTTTGAAACGGCGCAGTGCAGAGCTCAGGCAAGGGAGTTACACACAGCTTCCCAATAAAGAAAGAAGGTAGGTGAGATTTTGAAAAAGAAAGGAAAAAAATATTTTGTATATTTTCCTTTAAAAGTGTCACCTAACTTGTCTCTGTATGTTTCTCCTTGCACAGTGCTGCCTGCCCTTGGGGAGCAAATGTCCAATAGCAGCTCCTTCAATGAGTTTCTCCTCCTGGCATTTGCAGACACGTGGGAGCTGCAGCTCTTSCACTTCTCGTTCTTCCTGGGCATCTCCCTGGCTGCTGTCCTTGGCAGCGGCCTCATCATCACAGCCATAGCCTGTGACCACCGCATCCACACCCCCACGTACTTCTTCCTCCTCAACCTCTCCCTCCTTGACCTTGACTCCATCTCCACCACTGTCCCTACATCCATGGCCAATTCTTTTTGGAACACAAGAGTCATTTCCTTCTTTGGATGTGCTGCASAGGTCTTTTTTCTCTTCCTCTTATATTCAGCAGAGTTTTTTCTCCTCACAGTGATGGCCTATGACCGCTTTGTAGCCATCTGCAGACCCCTGCACTATGGGATTCTCCTGGACAGCAGAGCTTGTATCAAAATGGCATCAGCTGCCTGGGCCAGTGGTTTTCTCTATGCACACTGTCCTGCACACTGGGAACATATTTTCCATACCACTCTGCCAAAGCAATGTCTTGAAACAGTTTTTCTGTGAAGTTCCCCAGCTCCTCAAGCACTCCTGCTCTGATTCCTCTCTCAAAGAAGTTGATTTATGTGCAGCTACTCTTTCTGTAGTCTTTGGATGTTTCCTTTTCATTGTGCTGTCCTATGTGCAGATCCTATGTGCTGAGGATCC
>NW_020456064.1:7644-15675 GCF_003342845.1 Nothoprocta perdicaria | reverse complement strand
TTGTATTTTTTGTTCAAAAAAGAATTTTTTGTCTTGTACCTTCGCTCCTCAGGTATCTTGCATTTGGCCCTGACCCAGACACCCTGTTGAAGCTGGAAGCCAGGMTTTCACCTTCACCAAGAGAGAGGGAGGAATCTCAGTTCCCTGCTCTGAGCTCCCTCGGATATCCCCAGGGCAATGCAGAGAGTTTCTCTTTGCAGTGTCTCTTCCCATACTGACACAAAGGAAGTTCAGGGGCACAAAGTCAGGCTCAGATGATGGCAGGTGGGTTACACAATGGGTTCCGTGTTCATTAAGAGAGTTCAGCTTCCAGAACTCAAAGTTCAAAGAAGAAAGATAAAGCTCCATCTCCAGCATTGTAATGGAGGGACTGTGGAGGGAAGGAGATTGAGGGAGCTTGTGGACAGAAGACCTCGTGCTTGCCAATATATCACCCCCATAGTGCCGCAGCGGACATTTACCCACTGCAGCCTTCTCACAGGGCTTCCAGCTTTCCTGGAGATGTGTCCCAATAGAGCAGCAGGACTTCTCTTGCTAAGGTTTTTCTCTTCCCTTCTATGGTTTCCTTCCATGCTGTGTTCTGTGGGTATGTACCAGGAGCTCTCACAGCCTGGTGCTCACAGGGTTGTATTTCCATTTGCAGGTGTCCTGTAAGTATGAATGGGACCAGTCATTGGGCAACCTTATGCCAGGGCTGGCCTCCAGAATAACATTTCAACAATAAAAGGGTATCTGCCCTGTGATGTGCCTGAACTGGCTTTTCCGCAGAAGCTGGAATCAAACATATGCCCAAGGGGGTGCAACTACAAAAGGGCCTGCTCTTCTGCTTGTCAACTCCATGAAGTCCAAGGGATGAGCTCAGCACTCCTAGGTGATGGGTTAGCGTGGATTAAGGGTTCATCTCTCAGTGACCAGTGGAGAGGGGGATTAATCTCTGCCCTGCCTTCCTGGGGCTCTCTTATGGGTGACAGTGCTGATGGCAGATGCTTCTGGAGGGGAATAAGGAGGAGATGCTTCAGGGGACCTGCATGGACAGTGTGTGCCTGGGGGTGGGCAATGAGAGCAGACTCGTAGAACGAGGAATGATGCACAGTGCAGGGGCCAGAAGGCAGAGCCCTAAATCCAGGTGCACATGGGGAAATGATGTCTCTGCAATCACCAGAGAGGCTATGGGGACCCAGGAAGCCCACGGAGGGGGCACTGGAGAGTGATGCCTTTACCCTCATCGAACCACCACAGGCAGGATTAGTACCCACCCAAACACGTCTCCTGCCATTGTAAAGACCCTGTGGTCACTCTGCGTACCATCCATGAGCACAGACATGTGGCAGCAGTATCAGTGCTCCCAGTCTGCTAGCTGCAGCCTGTGCTGTTTCACTGCGAGTGCATGAATCGCTCTGAAGTCCTCCTTCCTTGAGCCTCCTGGGTCYCCACTGCTTCTCCAGGTACTGCTGAGTCCCACTTTCCCCAAGCAGGCCTGGATTTGCTGCTCGGTCTTTGGGGACTTGACCATGGACTGCCTCATGTTTGGTGAGACTGCACTGACTGTCCACCCCTAGAAATCCCTGCAGATCCCCTGGGCTCGCCTGGAGAGCCCAGGACATCTGTCACCAGCACTGGCACCTGTGCGACAGCCCCAAGCATGCAATTCCAGAGACCATTCTGCATCCAAGTCTCCTTCCCTACCCTCTCTCCTAAACACTTATGCTGTATGTGAAGCTAAGCACTAATATTTCTTGACTGCTTGAAGTGATGGACTCTGCTGGGCCTTCCACCCTCCAAATATATGCTCCAGAGCCCAAGACAAGGCCCTAACGTTGAAGGACAAACTACCCACACTTGGACTAATTGGAAGATCTTAAATTATGAGCATCGATAACATGCATCAAGGACACTTCTAAATCATTCACCCACACTTGGACAGATAAGAAAAATCACACTTGAGCAGTTTGGCAAGGACTTCATAAAGGATATCCCCACACTTGGACAGTTTGGAAAAGTTTTCAAAGAGAAAGATAAAGAAGCAGGTGTTGAACAAGAATCAGCCAATCCCAAAAAGACAAAACAGCATGGGGGCGGGGGTAATGATTTTATATCCTTACTTTAAAATGTACAAAAACCTCTCGTGCAGATGCCTCGGGGTCCTGGCAAGACCCCCTTCTAGGGTGAGCCTTGGACCCCAGCTAGCTGGTAATAAAAATATCTCGCTTACTTGGGTCTCTCTCTGCCTTTGTCTGTCCGAGGTACGAGGGGCGTACCTAATATTTGGGGGCTCATTCAGGTTCCTGAGCAGGTGGACGGATGGGGTACGGAGGAACCAACAGGAGAGAGAGTCTGGGTAAGCAGGATATTACGGGCCCAGGGAAAAGGTAAAGCTGGCAAGACACCCAGGTGGACGCACCACAGGGTAGCCAGTGGGTGGCGCAGGAGAGGTCCCCGCCACCCCGAGGTTTTGGGGAAAAGGTCAGTTACGCGTATTGGAATAGGAAACGTTTAMTGGTAGAAAATGAACATATAACTGTGCCGGCTGTGTGGATATTATTTGTTGTCTCATGTGTGTGTATGTGGCTACTTCTGTCTGCTTGTGAAGGAAAGATGGGGCAAAGTCAGTCTACTCCTCTTTCCCTTTTTGTTTCAGGATGTTAAAAGACGGGGGCATGATTGGTCGGTGGAGGTAGAGAAAAACAAACTAATAATATTTTGTTCTAGCGAATGGTCAACTTTTGATGTGGGCTGGCTGCGAACGGGCAGCCTGGATATACAATTGGTAAGAAAGATAAAAAGAAAAATTCTAAGTCCGGGGCAGGATGGGCACCCGGACCAAATACCTTATATAACAGTATGGGACGACTTGGTTGAGAAACCTCCTGAATGGCTGAGGCCATTTATTAGTCATAATCTAGATGCTTTGGAGGTTAAAGAAACTCAAGCATTATTGGCAATTAATGTGGGAAAAGGGGATAAGAAAAAGGTGGAAATTCTTCAAAATTTGCAGACTTATCCCAGTTTAGAGGAATTGGGAGATGAAAATCCCCCGCCTTATGCTCCAGTACCAGTCACCCTAGAAGGAGCTATGTCGTCCTCAAGGGCTACCTCAACTACGGAGTTGGGGTCACCTCCGGGAAGAGATGAACCTCAGGGTGTGAAGAATGGGGTGCCGGGACGCACACAGCGGAGGGAATATGAACTGCGAAGTTCAAGTGTACAAATGTACCCACTCCGAGCCCTACACTCAGGGCCAGGCCGGGAGAGAACTTATCAATATTGGCCATTCTCTTCCAGCAATCTATATAACTGGAAGAGTCAAAATCCGTCATTCTTGGAAAAACCTGCCGCCTTAATAGACCTTGTAGAGTCTATACTGTTCACTCACAATCCCACTTGGGATGATTGTCAACAATTGTTAAAAATTTTGTTCACCACAGAGGAACGGGAGAGAATCCTAGCAGAAGCGCGTAAACATGTACCTGGGGTAGATGGGCGACCCAACTCCACTTGATAGATGACGGATTCCCTCTTACAAGACCTCCGTGGGACTTCCACCAGGCTGAAGGTAGGGAGTGTCTCCGAATATACAGCCAGACTCTGATGGCAGGGCTGCCAGCAGCAGCACATAAACCCACCAATTTGGCTAAGGTTAATGCGGTCAGACAGGAACCAACAGAAAGCCCAGCCACGTTTTTAGAATGAGTGCTAGAGGCATTCRGACAATACACACCATTAGATCCAATGGCAGAGGAAAATAGAGCGGCGGTAATTTTGGCTTTTGTAAACCAAGCCGCCCCGGACATTAGAAAGAAACTGCAGAAAATGGATCGACTGGGGGAACAGACAGTACAAGATCTGTTAAAAGTAACAGAGAAGGTTTATAATAACCAAGAAACACCAGAGGAGAGACAGGAAAGAATAAGGAAGGAGGATCGGGAATTCCAAGCCCGAGAAAACAGACAGAATCAAAGGGAGTTAGCTAAGATCCTTTACGCAGGGAAAGGAGGAATAGAGAGCACAGTGGCAAGTGAGGAAAGGGAAGGAAGAGGGATGTTGGAACAGGATCAATGTGCGATATGTAAAAAGAGGGGGCACTGGAAGAATGAATGTCCAGAGAGAAAGAAGGAAAGAATTGGGGAAGGAAGAGGGCTCCAGAATTATAAAAGGCGAGTCCAAGTACTGATGGCTGAGCACGGAGAGGAAAGCGACTGAGGGTGTCGGGACTCGGCCCCCTGCCCCGAGTCCTGGATAACACTTGGAGTGGAAGGGAAACGGATAGGATTCTTGGTAGATACCGGGGCTGAACATTCGGTTTTAAATAAAAATACAGGGAAACTGGCTGAAAGGACCTGTCTGGTCCTTAATGGAGTGAAATCCTATCAATGGACCACAAATCGGCGGGTGGATCTGGGGACAAAACAGGTTACGCATTCTTTCTGGGATGTCCAGCCCCGTTATTAGGAAGAGATTTATTAACTAAGCTTAGGGCCAGAATACATTTTGAGGAAGGAGGTGTAAAAATAAGTGATGGGGAGCGAAATATTTTACATGTTTTGATGATGAGGTTGGAAGATGAATATCGTATATATCAACCCAGGAGAATAGAAGGGATTACCCAGGAAATAATAGAATGGGTAGAAAAGATCCCCGAGGTCTGGGCAGAAACAGTGGGGGTCGGGAGGGCAGCCCATAGAGTCCTGATAATTGCGGAACTGAAACCAGGGGCAAGGTCGATAAAGTGAGACAGTATCCGATGACAAAGGAGGCGAAGACAGGAATAACCCCACATATCAGTAGGCTGATAGAGCTCGGGATATTAAAGAAGTGCCGGTCCCCCTGGAATACCCCCTTGCTGCCAGTTCGGAAGCCAGGCGGGAATGATTACCGACCTGTACAGGATCTAAGAGAGATAAATGCCCGAGTTGAAGATATTCATCCAACTGTACCCAATCCGTATACTCTGCTTAGCACACTTCCCCCATCTATGGGCTGGTATACAGTACTGGATTTAAAGGATGCATTCTTTGCATTCTTTAGTTTGATGCTAGCAGAGAAGAGTCAAGAAATCTTTGCCTTCGAATGGGAAGATTTACAGAAAGGGATATCAGGACAACTTACCTGGACCAGGTTGCCTCAAGGGTTCAAAAACTCACCAACCCTATTTAACGAAGCACTAAGCGATGATTTACAATCATACTGAAATAAGCATCCTGAACTAACCTTATTACAGTATGTGGATGATATATTAACAGCGCGAGCGACTGAAGAGGACTGTAAAAGGGGTACTGAAGATTTACTACAAGAATTAGTCCAACTGGGATACAGAGTCAGCGCCAAGAAAGCACAGATATGTAAAAAGGAAGTTGTATACTTGGGATATAAATTAAGCCAAGGGAGGCAGTGGCTGACAACCCCTGTGAAAGAGACTATACTGCGTATCCACGAACCATGATCGGCCCGAGGAGTACGGGAATTCCTGGGCTCGGTGGGCTATTGTCGATTGTGGATCCCGGGATTTGCTGAAATAGCAAAGTCACTTTATAAGGGAAGCCGGGAGTCTCAGGAGTGGATATGGACTCGAGAAAAGAAAGAGGCTTTTGAAGCCTTGAAGCAGGCATTGCTGGAAGCCTCTGCCCTGGCACTCCCCGATCTGTCTAAGGAATTTCACCTTTTTATTGATGAAAAGAAGGGCACTGCTAAGGGAGTGCTGACTCAGAATAAAGGGGCATGGAAGAGGGTGGTGGGTTATCTGTCAAAGAAGTTAGATCCTGTGGTGGTAGGATGGCCTCCGTGCTTGAGAATAATAGCGGCTGCCGCTTTAATGACTAAAGATGTGGATAAATTGACTTTTGGACAACAGCTATGAGTTACTACCCCGCATCAAGTGGAAGCTGTTCTCCGGCAGCCCCCAGCACGGTGGTTAACAAATACAAGACTGGCACATTACCAAAGCCTGCTGCTAGATCCAACCCGTCTGAAGTTTACAAATCCTCTGGTTTTAAACCAAGCCACTCTACTCCCAGATCTGGATTATGAGAAGCCGGTGCATGACTGCAAGGAAATACTGGCTGAAGTAGTCACAGCACGAAGAGACTTAAGAGATAAGCCCCTGGAAGGAGGGGGGCTTGTGTGGTTTACGGATGGGAGCAGTTTTGTGGAGCATGGAATCAGAAAGGCGGGAGCGGCAGTGGTAGATCTGGGCGGGGGAGTCGTTCGGAGTGCCCGACTGCCGCAAAGTCCGTTGGCACAGAAGGCCGAGCTAATAGCCCTCACAAAAGCATTAGAACTGGCTGAAGGGAAGAGGCTGACTGTGTATACCAATAGTCGGTACGCCTACAGAACGGTGCACATACATGGTGCAATATATATAGAGAATTTGTGTCATCATCTGTGAGGGACATTCGGAATAAGGAGGAGATACTACGGTTGTTAGAAGCGATTCAGAAGCCTAAAGCAATAGCTGTGATTCACGGCCCTGGACATCAGAAAGTGACGGACCTGATTAGTCGAGGGAATCAGAGGGCCTATGAGGCAGCGAAAGAAGCAGCGAGAGCGACTCTCGAAAAGGACCAGGAAGGGACTAGTTGGGAATTGATGCTAAATATCCCTCCCCCAGGGATGGGGCAATTACCTCAGACACCGAATTATACTGATAAGGACATCCGATGGATAAAAGGGACTGGAGAAGTGGAGAAAGGAGAAGATGGATGGTATAGGGGTTCAGACTCAACTCTAATGTTGSCTCAAGCTCTGGGGAAGCAGCTATTAAACCAATTGCATCGAACAACACATCTTGGAGAAAGAAAGGCTGCAAAATTAATGGTCTCAGCCAGGTTACAGTTCCACAATCAAGGGGCGATAAGTCGAAAGGTAGTAGAAGATTGCAGGGCCTGTCAAAAGATGAAACCAGGAAAAGTAACAGGGCAACATTCGGGAGTGAGATCGAGAGGGCGGAGCCCAGGGAAAGCATGGGAAATAGATTTCACGGAAGTAAAGCCAGGGAAATATGGGTATAGGTATCTGTTGGTAATGGTACATACCTTCTCAGGACGGGTAGAAGCTTTCCCAACGAAATGGGAAACAGCACAAACAGTAGCTAAGATACTGATGGAAGAAATACTTCCCAGATATGGGATACCGGAAGTGATAGGGTCTGACAATGGGCCTGCTTTTGTGGCCAATGCAATTCAAAGCTTACTGCACTTAGTAGGAACAAAGTGGAAATTGCATTGTGAGTATAACTCACAAAGTTCAGGAYAAGTAGAGAGGATGAACCGAACATTGAAAGGAACACTAACAAAATTAATATCAGAGACTGGTGGTGATCGGGTGACGCTCCTGCCTTATGCCATATTCCGGGTACGAAACACACCATATGTGATGAACCTAACACCGTCCGAGATCATGTACGGGGCACCCCCACCGGTATACCCTGTCGAAAAGAAAGGGAGGGAGAAAAAGGGGTTACCCGGGGATATGATACAGGCAATGCGTGCAATATACTGCCAAGGCCCTTCCAGAAGGAGTTTTCCTTATATGTGGGGATAGGGCCTGGCATGGGATACCTAAAAATGCGTATGGAGGGCCTTGCTACCTAGGGCAGTTAGCTATGGTAGCCCCCTCCAAAGCCACACTCCTTACCCTGGGAAATAGGCCCTCTCGTAATAAACGGGCAGTTGGCCTCGCCCCAGATTGCGATGACAATGTACAGCTACTATCTGTATCAGCCCGGGTGGCGGTAACTCCATTTGTACCAGGAGCAGCAGCTGGTGCGGCTTTAAACACGGTATCGAAATTGGCGTGCTGGAGTGAGAAGCAAGCGAATGTCAATACGGAAGTCCTGGAACAACTTTTAACAGATCAGAAAAGTTTATGTCACGCGTTATCTCAAGATTGAGCTGCTATAGATTTCCTTCTCCTGGCGCATGGACATGGCTGTGAGGACTTCACAGATTCACAGATTCACAGAATATTTAAGGTTGGAAGGGACCTCTACAGATCATCTAGTCCAACCTTCCTGCTCAAGCACGCACACCTAGAGCA